>NC_133335.1:225159127-225345702 GCF_042186555.1 Aquarana catesbeiana
TGCCAACCAAAGCACCATATTTTATTAGACTGAGGTCACCAGCTTACAGACAAACGTCCCTCATGGGTACATCAATGCAATATATGCAAGAAGACGATTGAGCTATGTTAGGAGCAGAGATAGTAATTCCACTAGGTCGGTGCTCTGCTCTTCAAACAGCACTTACTTCAAGAATAATAAGTGGCGTTATATAAAATATTTGTTCTCTGACTTTACATTGTCATCTGTATACTATACTGTACTATACTGTCCCTGTAATAGGTGCTGTGAAAGTAAGGCATGGAGTAAGGAAGAAGAAACCTAGATGGAGGGCTGACATGACAGGGTTAAAAGGGTATTTTGGACTGGTAGGAGTTTTTAGGTAGGTTTTAAAGTATATGGTAAGGGGACATATACCAGATTGATGAAGTGGAGGAGACGGGTGAGGCTTCAGGGGTCAACCAGTAGGAGAATCCTGGTGAGGTCTTCACTCAGGTGAGAGACTACATCTGGACCACTCCCCCCTCCCTTGTGGTTAGGTTCTTGGGCATTTTTTTGGGGCTGGTTCCCTTGGTGGCCTGTCATGACAGCTGGTGGGGTACAAGGTCCTTATATGTGCTTTATTTGCTCAATGTAGGTAGGGACCCGTCTTGGGTACGGCTCCCTGTAGTTTGTTTGGATAATATCTGCTAGTAGTGGTGTTGTCTCCAAGATGGTGTTTTGCGGCTGGAGGCCTACATTTGGTTAAGCAGGTACTTGAAATAGTGGTGCCTAGTAGTAGTGTTGTCTCCAAGTCAGTGTTTTACGGGTGCAGGCCTAAGTTTGGTTAAGCAGCAGTGGCGGCTGGTGCTCCAAATTTTTTTTTTTTGGGGGGGGGGGGGGGGCGCAAACAAACTGAAAAATACTGAAACAAAAACATCAAATGCAGCCACTGTGCCCATCAAATGCAGCCACTGTGCCCATCAAATGCAGCCACTGTGCCCATCATATGCAGCCACTGTGCCCATCATATGCAGCCATTGTGCCATCAAACGCAGACACTGTACCATCAAACACAGCCACTGTGCCCCATCAAATGCCGCCACTGTGCCCATCAAATGCAGCCACTGTGCCCATAAAATGCAGCCACTGTGCCCCATCAAATGCAGCCACTGTGCCCATCAAATACAGCCACTGTGCCCCATCAAATGCAACCACTGTGCCCATCAAATGCAACCACTGTGCCCATAAAATGCAGCCACTGTGCCCCAACAAATGCAACCACTGTGCCCATCAAATGCAACCACTGTGCCCATAAAATGCAGCCACTGTGCCCATCATATGCAGCCTCTGTGCCCATGAAATGCAGCCACTGTGCCCATCATATGCAGCCTCTGTGCCCATGAAATGCAGCCTCTGTGCCCATCATGTGCAGCCACTGTGCCCATGAAATGCAGCCAATGTGCCCATCATATGCAGCCCCTGCGCCCATGAAATGCAGTCTCTGTGCCTATCAATTGCAACTACTGTGCCCATCATATGCAGCCTCTGTGCCCATGAAATGCAGCCTCTGTGTACCATCAATTGCAGCCTCTGTGCCCATCATATGCAGCCACTGTGCCCCCCCCGCCTGCTCGCCGGCTCGCTGTCTGACCGGCACTTACCCCATCTTGGTGGTGGGTGAGGCAGCAGGTAACGGCGGTGAGCTGTGGGATGGGTGACACGGGTCAGGCGTTGGCTCCTGTGTCCTCCCGGTGTCTCTTCTTCGCTTCTGCTAGCTGGCCAATGGGATCACCTGTGCCTTCAGCCAATCAGGTGACCGGTATTAGACCCATGCCTCCTGATTGGCGGAGAGGCGGTTCAGTGTTAGAAAAGCAAATATTCATTTGCTTTTCTAACATGCCTGGGTGGACTGCGAGTGCAATGCTCTGCGCTCCAAGTCCACCTTTTTTGAAGCCTATTAGAGCCCATGGCTCTAATCAGGCGCTTCAAAAAAACACCCCCGCTGCTGGAATTCAGGCACCCGGCGTCAGAAAGGGGTCGGACGCCTGAATAGGGGGTGGCAGCGGTGGCCAGGGATAGATTCATGCAATGTATAAATCTATCCATTATTCACAGAGGGGGCGTGGCGTGAAAGAGGACGGGCCGCCCCTCTTAAGCAGGTACTTGAAGTAGTGGTGCCCAGTAATGGTGATGTCTCGAAGTCGGTGTTTTGCGGCCGGAGGCCTACGTTTGGTTAAGCAGGAATGTGAAGTAGTGGTGCCTACAAGAACCTTGGAGCTCCAAATTTTTAGACTGTACTGACTGTTGTTTGTATGTTTTGTATATGTTATTTATACAATTTGGTTTAATAAAAGGCTGCCTTGGCCAATAAACTCCAGTTTTGGTGTCTTGTGTGTTACTTGGGTAAGGTAAAAGGGGGAGTGTTGGTCAAACAGTCATAGGTACAAAATCATCTTTTATACCCTAGTCATGAGTGTTTCCCCCTTTCTGTGCACTCCAAGTCAGTGTGCACTCTGCCTGTGTGTGGTGACTAGGGATGAGCTCAGGTGTGTTCAGGATTCTAACCCAAACCCACATGTGCGAGCTCTCCAGAAAGCTGTCTGCCTTTTGGCTAAGATCATGTGTAGTATTTGTTCTTATGAGTGTCCGGTAGGGGTGCTCCACCATCAATCTGGCCTTTTGGTAGGAATGGCTGGCTGTATCTCTGCTGGTACGATGGGAATCCCAATGGGCTTTCCCGATGGATTAAGGAATCTGGAACGTGCTCCGCGGTAGGTGTGGGCCGGTAATGCTTCCCTGGCGTGGCAGGTACTGGGGAGCCCAGTGCCTCCTGATTTGAATAATGCTACTTGGTCTGATTATGGGTTGGGATGGCAGAGAACCTGTGATGGCAGTGCCCCCTGGGATCTGGTTGCCCCAAGGGGTGCTCACAGTATCACTATGGGCCTGAGAAACCCAATGTGAGAACAAGCACATGGCCACGTCACCACTTGATTTTTCTGCACAGCACCTCTGGGCTAGGTTTTTTGGCTGAGATCAGGGCAATATTTGATACCAGGCTGCAAGGCCTTGCCCATGCACTTGCACTGACATCTGTTTATTTACTTATTTAGGTAGTGTAGAGATGGGCACATGCTTGTGTAGCACACTGGGGTTTAGTCAGGGAGCACCTCACAAATTTACTTGCCAGGAGTAGTTACCCTGGTCAATTGCTAGAGATCCATTGATTCCTCCCTAAGTTTGGCCTTGTTGCACTTTTCTCTTCTACCCCTAGGTGGCCGGGTACTTGGTGATACTAGATACAAGAAGGGCAACCCAAGGTCAGGTTATGGGTATATGGGGTATCTCAGCCAATGGGGTTTTCTTGAATCCCTTGGCCTGCTGGTAGAACCTATGTATTCGGGTGAGGTAAGGTGATCTGTGTTCTGTGCCACCTGGACGGCTCTCTGGGTGGACGTGTGTCGTATGCCCCGGGCTGCTAGGCCGGAAATTGGGCCTATTCTGGGGGCATCTGGCTGCAAGGCTGTGTGAGGGCCTATTCAGAAGTATGAGGGCAGCACAGGGTTGAGATTGCGGCTTTCAGTCCAACCAAAAGTGACGGTTCTGCCGGCTGGAGAACCTGTCATGGTCGGAGGTAGAAGGAAAGCTGTCGCCACTAAAGGACCAACCACCTTTACCAGGGACCACAGTGAGTAACTGAAGCAAGTACCGGAGCAGCATTCTCAGCGAACGAGCACGGTGGAGAATCGGGAAACTTCAGGCTGTGATCGAGTCAGGGACTCAACCAGTGGAGGTGACACTTGCAGAGCAGCCTTGTGAGTCAAGCCAGGGACCGAGCCGGTTAATAGGGTTGAAGCTTGAGAAGTATCTGGAGTACCAAGCTAGGGACCCAGCAGGGAAGCGTGGGTGGTGCTTCAGGGAGATACCACTGCAAAGCTTTGGAGAGCTCCAGGGATTCCGAGTCAGTGAATCAGAGGGTCCAGTGAGAGACCAGGAGCTCAAGGGGCTGGAGAACTACAAGTAGAAGTTGTAGTGAAGCAAAGAGGACTGTAACAATTTGTGTTAGGAACCGTTAAAGACTGTTGCCATAGGAGACAGCAATCCTGCAATTGCAGATGTGGCACCTTGCTGGGGGCCTTTCCTGCTGTCTTCCTATTGAAGTCTCGAAGTCTGCCAATTGAAGTTTCAACTGCTCAAGGGTGTCCTGGCCCTAACCCACTTCCCCCCTCAAAATATGAAAAGGACTGTTAAGAGAAATAAAACCTTATTTACATCCAAGAAGTGTCTGGCGCCCAATAACTTTATCCACCTTGCACCCACTATGCCTCACAACTCACCCCATACAGAAGGATGTCAGCTATCTTTAGCCCTGAAGGTTCTGGAGGAGGCTAGAGACTGTGCTACATTTGGTGCCCAATGTGGCGTTATCTCTGTAGCCGTCGCCTTTAGCAACCGGCCTCAGCTTCATCAAGATTTCGTCTGGCTCCGTGGGAAGCTGGCAAGTAACTTTTACACTTCTAATGGACTGTGTTGTCGTGTGTGCTATTAACGTGGGGAAGAACTAACAAGTCTCATTGCTTATGGGAAAGAATCAGCCTGGTCTCTTGACACTTCCCACCAGTGCTGTAAGGGTTAATACACACCCAAAAATTGACTCCATTACAGTTTTGGCATGTCGCAGCAAGAAGAAGGCGGGCGCCACAGTTCTCAGGAAAGGTTTACACCAATCCGTTGGCAGGGGGAGGAGCTCCCGCTCTGCAGAGGGGGATAAGGAAGTGCTGCTGTGTGTCTGATTGTGGGTTAGTGAAAGAGATGGCGCAGTTCGTGAGTGAGATGGCGGATTGGGGAAAGTACGCTCCGGGCGTCTGCTTTGGCCCGAGTGGCGGAAAACCTGTCCTGACTGATACCGGAGTGTGGTACCCACTGAATGGCCAGCTTGTTTTGTATGCGGCTGGAGGCTATGAGTCTCTTGGACCGATTTGTGGAAAGTGTTCTGGCTCGACTATGCAGTTGAGGCCTTGGATTGTCTGTGGATGCCGTAGAGAGCTCCTATTCAAGGTTGTCCCTCTGACCCTACCCCCATGGATCTTACAAATGGATTGCGACAAGAATGTTGCTGTCCCTTTGGGGAGAGAGATCCAAAGCCCATCGGTGGTCACCCAAGTCCTGCAGAAAGCTGCTGACCCTGCTTCAGTGACTACCGTCACTGACTACTGTGACTACTGAGTTGATGTCTGAGTTGCCCGAGAGAAAATTACCGGGACCGGGTAAGCCAGCAAAAAGAGAGAGTGGTGTGCCTGTGGGGGAAGTGACACCAGTAGCAGTGAAAGGGGATGTCGAAGGGGTGCCAGTCAAGGCGAAAGTCAAGCGCAACTACATCCCAGCTGAGGAGTGTTTGACCATCTCAGATTCGGACATTTCCTCCGATGGTCTGTCAGAACTCTTCTCGGACACCCGGTTTTACTCAGGGAAATTGGGAGAAAGTGATAAAGAGTTAACCAGTGATGTGTAGGAAGATGAAGCACTTGCTACTGCTACTGCAAGCGTGCAGATTGTGCTGTCAGCCAGTGCATCACCGCTGATTAGCATTACCAGGTCCTTTGAGGAGGATCAAGGGAAATTAATGGGTTCCCCTGGAGCGGCCTATCACGCCCATGCCAAGTTCCAAAGCGGATCGTAAGCCGGAGGTGGTTGCTGGATACCCAGTTCAGCGTGCCTCAGACGCGCAGGTTCTATCTGGGTAATGGAGACCCTAAGACCATGCCGAGGCAGTCAAAGATACAGCGCATAATTATCAGGAGAGTAGCGGAAAATTATGGGTATTTATACCCCTACATTCCTCCTCATCTGGAAGAGGAGACTCTGGAGAAGGAAACGCAATGGGTGGATGAGGCCATCCATGAATTCCTTCAAATACCCCTCAAGATAGACTTTTTAAAGTTATCACCTAAAATGTCAGGGGAATACCATTCAGTGATGGATACCTGGGGCTATGGCTGCAAAATAATCTGGACAGCGTAATCCTCCATAGGCCGGACAAGAAAGATGCCAAATATTATGTTGTCACTGTAAATGCCAAAGGAGAAGATGTAACACTGCCAGATCCCAGATATTATTGGTGAAGTCTCATCAAAGTGATGCCATTACCCTGTGGATTGAAAATATGGGTTGTGTGACGTCAAGGACTCTATGCTGACAGTTACCTTGCAAACCCATTTAAAGTGTTGTTAACAGGGAATATCCCAGAAGGCTGTATTGCCAGGACTAGAGGCTAGAGCCTTTGCTACACTTGTAAGGATATTGGTCTGGGGGCGATACATGAAGAAAAGTACGTATAATAAGCAGCAGGCAGTAGGTGCACTCAACAGGACTTACAAAAGGATGTATTTTCCAAAAAACACTTCCTTTTGTAGGTCCTGTTGAGTGCACCTACTGCCTGCTACTTATTTATTTATATATTTATCTACATGAGTGTGTTTCTTTTGCACTTATGTATGTGTTTTCTTTTCCTTTACACTTGGATGGAGGGTATGGTTCCTTGGGCGTACCCTGAAGTCTAGGGGGGCGATGTGTGGCCATCAGGTTCCTTCCTCCCCTGAACCAAGGGATATCTCTCTGGGACAGCCCCCCCCCCTCCCCAGTGCTCGTTGGTGGGCTTTGGCTGACCATGAGAAAAGGGGTCCGCCAGGCCTTTTGGCTAGTTGAACCATGAGTGTGTCTTGCCCGCCAGGAGCCTTGCGTCCTGGGAGGGGTCAGGGAGGAGTCCTACTTCTTTAGGAGGTTCACTAGAGACACACCCCTAAGTGCACTTTTTTTGGGTGTGTTTTCACATGCACTTTTTTTTGTTTGCTTGCTGACGCTTTTTTTTTTGCGCATCGCCGGTTTAAGAGAGAAAGCTGTCACCTGTACTGGGCCAATCATCTGCAGCCCAGGCATTCCCAGCTCCACTGCCGCACCTATACAAGGGACCTGTATACATGTGGCTGCAGAGCGGGGAATGTCCCGGCCACTTATGACTGGCACAGCAGAGTGGCAGCTTTCTGGAGGGCTCTCTCATGTGGGTGTGGACTAGGATTCTGAACACATCCAAGCTCATACATGTTGGTGACCAAGTGTGCAATCTGTCTATGTGCGCTTTGACTGCCTGGATGATTTGTCTTTGTGCTGTCAATGAGTATGCAGTCTGTGCGTTGCCTGCAACTGTGCGTGTATGTACTCCATTTACTATGTGGTGTCATTCAGGAGGGGAAGTGCATCTCTAAGGAAGAGGGCAGAAATATAGGTAAATATATAATATATATATATATATATATATATGTAGCACCCTCCTAATGTATGTAGGTTGCTAGGCAAATTTAGTTGGCTCCTCTGTAAGCAGAGGATCTGAGCTGGATTATTCAGAGCTGCTCAGTGTCTCACAGGCTTACTACCCCCTGTATTTTAGAGCAGTGGTCTCCAAACTGCGCCCGTGGGCCGAATGTGCTCCTTTGCTTGGCCTTATCTGGCCCTCGGGGCACTATTCCTCCCACTGACACCAACAAGGGGGCATCATTCCTTTCACTGACACCAACAGTGGGGAACTATTCCTCTCACTGACACCAACAATGGGGCATTTTTCCTTCCAGTGACACCAATGATGGAACATTATTCCTCCCACTGACACCAACAATGGGGCGCTATTGATCTTTTATTGAAAAGAATCAAGCAACTAATTTTATACAAAAGTAAAAAACAAAACCATAGTACAAAACTTCAACAGAAATCAAAGGAATACACATCCATGTTCGGAATATACACAATATATACATAGTCCACTACCAAAACATTTTAAGAAAACTATTTACATAAAGCAGCAGAGAGGGCCTAAGAGGCAAAACCGATCACCATCACCCATCACCATCATGTACATCGCCATTTATCAAAAAATAATCATAAATGATCAAATCTAGGGTGATAAGAGACAGACAGCCACACCCGGGAAAGAAACTCCTGGCAGTCAGGGAGGCTTGAAACCCCTCCACGCCTTCAACCAAGCCCTCTGACCCCACTTGTCTCTCTCAAGCTCCCCACCTCATACAAAATGTCATACACCACCACCTCAACAAGAAGGATTTTATGCTGAGTGCTGACCTGACACCGTGCGTTCCAGGTGAAATAATGTACTACTAGGCTAACTTAAAAAAGTGCATCCAAGCAAAAAAACTCCACCAAAAAACCAAAACACTCCACCATTGAATGCTCCGTACACCCACTCAGCATAACCCAGCCTGGAGAGGAAAGGAACACTGAGGGCTCGCCCCACCTGTTTGTACACCTGTAAAAGGGCAACAAAGCAGAAAATGGTCCATAGTCTCCTCTTCACCTGCACACTCCTCCCGAGGACAGCTATGATCCATCTCACTGCAGAATTTCAAATTGCCCCGAACATAGAGCCTCCCATGGAAGCACAACCAGGCCAGATCCCTAAATTTAAGGGGGACTCTATCCAAATTAATTAGTCTTAACCCTGCCCTCAAAACAGGGCTTGGGCAATCCCTTAAGGCCAGTGGGTCATGAAAGACTTCACTCAAGACTCGACTCATAAGGACTTTCCTCAGAACTGATCCAAGATCTTCAGCCAACAATCGCCACTGCCGCAGTAACTTCAGGCACTAAGCGACATAGGCTGGTAGCTGACCACGATGACCCCTTAGATTCTTCACTTGGCCACCTTCTTCCCAAAGTCGTAGAAAAGTCCTAAACCAAGATCTAAATATGCCTACCCATCCAGGAGGTTCCACTGCAAGCATATTACCAATGTTAAACTTGAGAAAAAGCAGCGAAAAGAAAATAACTGGGTTGACCATACCTAAGCCACCCTCCCTCCTGGATAGATACTTCAGAGTAACGTGATGTCAGAGAGACCATCTCCTCTGCTTCATCAGTCCCAGTGACAATCACCGACACATCGTCCGCATAGGCAACAACCCTCATTGGTGGCTCACCCGGGAGCCCCACTGGTACCCCACACAACATGCTGCTCTCTAGCCTCCTGATGAAGAGGTCGATTGCAAACACATAGAGCAGGGGACTCAGGGGACAACCCTGGCGCACCCCAGAGCCAACCTTAAAGGACTGCCCAACCCAACTATTAACAAGAGGAAAACTTTCTGCCCCCTTATACAAGACTTTCAACCAATCAACAAAACCACCCGGCAGACCTTACTTACTAAGGAGCAACCACAAGTACTCATGGTTAACACGATCAAAAGTCTTTCCCTGATCCAATGCCAGCAAATACTTTCCCCAGCCTGCAGCCCTGCACCACTTCAAGGCCTCCCGGACAGCTAAAATCGCTGTGAAGGTGCTCCTACCCTGGACCGAACAGTGCTGATGGTAAGAAAGCAAAGACTCTGCTACTGACGATAGGCGCCAGAAAAATATCTTTGCCAGCACCTTTCTATCGACATTGAGAAGGCTGATGGGGCACCAATTCTCAAACATCGAAGGATCTTTACCTTTTGAAACAAGAATCACAGCCGAGTGCCTCATGGAAGGTGAAAGCACCCCCTCAGCAAAGCAACTGTTAAAAACCTCTATCAAATGTGGGGCCAGAATAGATTTAAAGGTTTTGTAAAACTCAGCTGTCAAGCCATCCGGTCCAGGTGACTTTTTGATGGCAAGCTGTTCAATTCCCCTCATCACCTCTTCAACTGTGATCTTCTCTGTCAAATTCATCCATGGTTCATTTCCATCATTTAGACCTGGAGTAGAGTCCAAAAAGCTTTCCATCCTGTCACAGACAAGCTCTTTTCTCCCAAGAAGGTCAGCATAAAAGGACCTCATGACCTCCAGAATCCCTGACCTGGACTTTGTCAAGGAACCTGTACTGTCCTTAAGGCCAACAATCGTTTTTAACAGCTACACCTTGTTTGCAGTTCTGGTAAGGGTCAGGCAAGTGGTACTTCCCGTAGTCCCTCTCCAGAACCAAAGAGGCATGCCGTCATATTGACACTTCCTGAGAAGGAGTTTCACTTCGGAGATTGCCCCAGGATCTCCTCCTCTTGAGACAAGAGTATCCAGCTTCCTCCCTAAACATTGGTAGGTTATGTATTTATTAAACTGTTTTCTATTGGCTAGGCCCCTGAAGAATCCAGCAATCCTCTTTTTGGTCAGCTCCCACCACTCAGCCTTGCTGCTAAAAAAAAGTCCAGAATGGTCACCTGTGCTTGAAAGAATTCCTCAAAGGATTTCCTAACATGTTTTCCTTGAGAAGTGTCAAATTCAATCTTCAGATGCCCTTGCCCCTCTGAGGGGCGTCTGAAGCATTCAGGACCACAGATAGCACACAGTGATCAGAGAACTCTACTGCCTGCACCACTGGGGGCGAGAAAGCAGAGGTCTCCTTAAAAAAAAAACTATCTATCCTACTCTGACTACTACCTCGATGAAAGGTGAACCTGGTGTCATCCGGTTGGTGCTTAATGTGCACATTCACAAGACCAGCATCCCTAACCATACTATTTAAAAAAAAACGCTATCATATCCCAGCCTGTCCTTGAAGTCCTTCCTGTCCTTGGGCCTAGTTACTGTATTAAAGTCACCTCCAAGGCCACTTGCCGGGATGTAAAAAGAAATGGCTTGATCCTTGTAAAAAGGCTTTTCCCGTCCCACATTCTGTGCGGCCCATAAACTGTAATTAGGCGCAGGTCCTGCCCTCCCACAAGGACGTCTAAGACCATACATCTCCCAATCTCCAACTCAATAACCCGCCAGACAGTTACCTTGCCGGTTTTAAACAACATCGACACACTGCCGTAAGGCACGGCCACAAGAGACCAGTAAGATGGACCATACCTCCACTCTCTCTTGGCCATATGAATAAAGGAGGTGAGCCTAGTCTCTTGCAAAAATAAAATTTCAGCATCTAATTGGCTGAACAAAACGAAGGCCATAGAACGAGCTCTTACTGACTTAATGCTGGCAACATTTATTGTCACCACTTTTAATGGAGGGGGAGCCGCCATTTGGGTTATTTGGTGGATTGCTTCTTAGCTCCCCTCTGCTGCTCATCAACAGAAGCCTCTCTCTTTCTTGAGGCCACCTCCAACTCCATTTCTGAATCTGAAATTTTTGCTCCGAAGAAGCCCCAGATGAGGAAATATCTAACTTAGAGGCCCTATGACGGTTGGAGACGGGCACTGGAGCTTCCCATCCCCGTTCCGTCCTCACCGCCTGCCTCTTCCGCTGCCCGACCTTCCTTCTCTCTTCCAGGTACTGCAGGTCAGCTTCAGAGACGCCCTCATCTCTTGCTTTTTTCTTTGAAATCTTCACAGAGGAAGAAGATGCACCCTTTTTAGTACTTGCTACCACTCCTGGTGGGGGGGGGGCTCCCTTTAAGTCAGACTTAGGAGGGGAAGACTCCTGGGGTCTGACTGACTCGGGGAGCACAGACTTGGAAGGTCCTGATACAAGAGGAGCGGGTACAGTAGGCTGGGGGGACACAGAGACAGATACAGAAGTAGTACTTACAAACAGAGAAGGGGTGGCCACAGGAATTTGGGAGGGATCCTGAACAGGACTGTGGTAGTCAGTCACCGCAGAGGAGGATGGTACACCAGGGGCCTCACCCTCCAACCTGTCCAGCCCCGAAAGGTCATCTATTACCTCCTTCGCCATATTGTGTCAGGCCTCAGGACATCGGCTATAGGGGTGACCAAGGCGCTGGCACAGGTTGCACCTTATCATCTCGGTGCAGTTCTTAGCCACATGACCCTGACACCGACACACTGAACATTTCAAGGCTGAACAGAATGCTCCTTTTCTCCACAGCGGTGACACAGCTTGCGCTGACCAGGGTAGAAAATAGTCATCCTATCCCTCCCTATAAAAACTGAGGAGGGCAGGCGATGGACAACATTCCCATCCCTGGCCAATCTGACTGTTACTGACCAACTCCAAGTCCAGATGTTACGTTCATCAAGGATTTTATCGGGCTTAGTCAAAACCTCACCATAATTCTTTAACCATACCTCTAGATCCCGAGCAGGGATGCTCTCATTAGTGAGAATAATCGTGATCTTTTTCACTGTTGAACACTGTAAAACTGCAACTGGGGCCAGACCTTCCCATTTGGGTCTTGACCTGCACCGAGCCTCATATCGCACCCAGAACAGGTCAAGACCCTCTGGTCTGGTGAAGCTAATAGTATATTCCTGGCTCCCAGCTACATGTATTAGGGCATACAGATCGTTTGCCCCACAACCCATCTCCAAAATCATGTCCACCACGCATGCCGTGCTGGAGGGATTGCACCACCTTCCCATTTAAGAATGACTACATTTCGTCTCGGACCCCCAGAAGCCAGAGACCCAAGACCAGATCCTGGGGTGCTCAAAGTGGTAGCTTGTAGGGGGAAAAACCCGCTTGGAAGTGGAGTTACCAGGAGCACAGCGTACCACCTCAGCAAATGTAGGCTTATCAGTGTCAAGGCCCCAAACTGATATAACATTAGTCTGTATATTATTATTAATTGCTTGGACTGAGCTGGGGCGATTGTCCATCACACTTGTGCTTGAACGATTGCTATCAGTCACACACAATTTCCCATCAGGAATGGTCACAGTTTTTGCTGCAATACCAGCTGTCTCCTGAAGCTGCACTGTAGAGTCTTCAGCAGCTATGGGGCAAACAACTTTGGACTCAGCTAAAGGAGGGTTAACAGGCTGGGCTGACACTTGTAGTTCCTTTGCAGGAATATCATTTTTTAAATGCAACTTTTGCTGCACTGCAGCATCAGCAGGTACAGCATTGCTACACACAGGATTAGCAACTTGATTGTCACTGGGCACACTTTCAGCATCAGTCATGGTGCTAGATGTCACAAAAACAGTTTTATCCCCTGCTTGGGTCTTGACATTATCAGGCACATCATCAGTTATATTCTCATCGCCAAACGCTAGCTGATCCCCCACATAGGAGACTCCATTGTCTGGATGGCACTCAGCATGCCTCCTGATTCCTGGGAATGCACGGGGCTGCTTACCTCTCCCTGAGGGATCAGGGGGTTAGAACTGGGGGTCTTCTCCTCCACCTTTGCCATCCTTTTAAACCTTTGATCATTGCCAAACTTCTACTTGAAAGGCCCATCTCTTCCTTCCATCATGGACACAATGGTCTCCTGGTGTTCCACCCGGACCTTAGCCAGTTGGATTTCTGAATCCATCGATCCGCGGTTCCTGCTGTGCAAGCCCTCACGCTGCCTTCGCAAGCCCTTCAGCTCTGCTCTTAGTTTGTAGAGCTTGTCTCTTTACCTATTCAGGGCTTTAAACCCAGCCACCACTCGCTCCTGAATGGCCTCCGAACCTTCATCCTCACCAATGGCAGAGATATCACCAGCCATTGCTTGTACAGGGGCAGGCATGTCACCCGATGGCCCAGGAGATGGCTGCGCGCTTCCAGCAGGAGAGGCCCTGCTGGCCTCCATGGCTTCCCCATAAAGGGGCCAGGAGGGCTGGCAGAGATTTCACCACCACCCCCCTCTCACACGGATCACCGGCAGCAGCCTCAGAATCACAGCAGGAGAAACACCTTCCTCCTGACACATCTGTGCTCCAATGATGGGTGGGGCACTATTCGTCCCACTGATACCTATGATGGGGCACTATTCCTCCCACTGACACCAATGATGGGGCACTATTCCTCTCAATGATACCAATGATGGGGCACTATTCCTCTAACTGATACCAATAATGGGGCACTATTCCTCTCACTGATACCAACAATGGGGCACTATTCCTCCCACTGATACCCATAATGAGGCACTAGTCCTCCGACTGATACCAACAATGGGACACTCTTCCTCCCACTGATACCAATGATGGGGCACTATTCCTCCCACTGACACCCATGATGAAGCACTATTCTTCTAACTGACACCAATGATGGGGTACTATTCCCCGCACTGACACCAATGATGGGGCACTATTCCTCAAACTGACACCAATGATGGGGCACTATTCCTCGCACTGACACCAATGATGGGGCACTATTCCTCCAACTGACACCAACGATGGGGCACTATTCCTCCCACTGATACCAATGATGGGGCAGTATTCCTCTCACTGATTCCAATGATGGGGCACTATTCCTCCCACTGATACCAATGATGGGGCACTATTCCTCCCACTGACACCATGATGGGTCACTATTCCACACACTGATACCAATGATGGGACATTGGTTACATCCCTGACACCAGGACATTTTCTACTTCCATTGAGCAAAGTTTTGCCCCCCTAAAGTCTGAAGGACAGAAAACTGGCCCTTTGTTTGGAAAGACTGGATTGGAGATCCCTCTCATAGAGCAAAGCAGGTGATGGCATCTTCAGATACTCCAGGAAGCATCTTTCAGCAAGGTTCACTCTTCAACCCAGAGAATTTAGGTGGCACAGGCAGGGAGAAAGGTAGGTATTAAAGTGTAACTAAAGGCAAAACTTTTTTTTGTTTTTGTTTTGGATAGTGGAGAGGGATAAGAACCCCTTCAGTTTTTATTGCCATCTGTGACCTCGTTAGAGAAGTGCACCATCTTTATTTGTCCTGCTTACCGCTATTTAAAGTGAAAGTAAAAGAAAATCCCAGATTTTACACTGACATAGAACACTAATAGAGGGGTAATCTTCCAGTGGGGGCATTAGTTCTGGTGACACCCCGACATGGCATAAAAAAAAGAAAAATGACTGGGGTTACATAGTTACATAGTTACATAGTAGGTGAGGTTGAAAAAAGACACAAGTCCATCAAGTCCAACCTATGTGTGTGATTATGTGTCAGTATTACATTACATATCCCTGTATGTTGCGGTCATTCAGGTGATTATCTAATAGTTTCTTGAAGCTATCAATGCTCCCCGCTGAGACCACCGCCTGTGGAAGGGAATTCCACATCCTTGCCGCTCTTACAGTAAAGAACCCTCTACGTAGTTTAAGGTTAAACCTCTTTTCTTCTAATTGTAATGAGTGGCCACGAGTCTTATTAAACTCTCTTCTGCGAAAAAGTTTTATCCCTATTGTGGGGTCACCAGTACAGTATTTGTAAATTGAAATCATATCCCCTCTCAAGGTTATAACCCTTCCTTACACTATCCAGTGTGAAAAAAAAAGTTTTGCCTCTAGTCACACTTTAACTGCTTGCTTTGCAAAGGGGCATTTGTTGTAGGTTTTAAAAATCCTTTTAAACCTCACAAAAAAGAATAGCAATAGCTGTGATTTATTAATATACAATAACTAGGAGGTTTGCTTGTTGTGTTGTTTTTGTGTCTTCTCGGACACTGATGGGTAGGATCCCTTGCAGGCAGCTAAAATCCCCTAAGAAATCCAATTATTCCACAAGTAATCTCTGTCCCCCTCCCACACTGGTATGTAGCAGTAGTTTGTGTCTCTGCCCCTCCCACAGTGATGAGATTTCTCCCAGTAGTTTGTGTCTCTGCCCCTCCCACAGTGATGAGATTTCTCCAAGTAGTTTGTGTCTCTGCCCCTCCCACAATGGTGAGATTTCCCTGCAGTAGTTTGTATCTCTGCCCCTCCCACAATAACCAGGTTTCTCCCAGTAGTTTGTGTCTCTGGTCCTCCCACAATGGGGATATTTCCCTTTAGAAGTTTGTATCTCCATCCCTCCCATAAGACTATAATTAAGGTAAGACTTGGCTTTCCAATTATTTGGCCATTCTAAATTTGAGATAATTCGTAAGAGAAGGGTGACACCATCATTTGGCATTGAAATGCCCAAAACTTGCAAAGCTGGCCTTTAATTAAAAAGAAAGTTTGAAATCCTACAACCTCTCTTTCTCTTATGCCTGTGATTAGCTGGAAAACTGATTTAAAGGAATACTCAAAATAGTTTCTGGTTCAACCTCTGACCAAATCTGCCAAGGTATACGCATGTTCAGGGAACGGACGGCAACATCCTGACCCAGAAGAGTGACTAAGACATTGCCTTCAACCTGTATGGTCACCCTACACAGGCCGTATACAAAATCATCACGTGATCAAATATTTTAGTTTGGAAAGTCTTTGACCTATTTTTTTGGAACGAGGTAATCCCCCCACTCCCACCCTGGCAAAGATTTGCAATAGCTGGGGGAACATACTAGAAATATTAGATCAATTTGTTTGAGAAATATAGAGGAGATTCTACTTTCTATGTGAAATGAAATTTACCATCGTCCTTCTTTCCAAAGTAGACCCATATTTTATTTGTTCTCTTCTCTGGGGTATTCTCATCCTCCGGAAGATGCTTCTGGTCTTCGGCATTAATCATCTTGAATATTGCCTGAAAAGGAGCAAAAAATTTATCTTCTACTTAACTAGAACATCGGTGAAATATTGTGAGAGTCGGCAGCAGATATTCATACTGTCCTGATGTAAATCTGTTCTCATATCTTTGGCGGCAGCTCGGATGCGGTGGATTTGTGGTAATACGAGCATTAATGAGAAAAGGTGTAAGGCGCCGTATGGGGCGCCCCATTTATTCACCAAAGATTTACACATCTCTGTGTTTGTATGAAATGATTCAAAGGAGGAACAAATTACTTCTACTGTACATAAAACTGGTTATAATCCTCCTTTTTTTATGTAAAATTTAAAAAAGGTTACATATTTGTGTCTGGCATTATAATATGACCAGCTGGATGCACTGGTAAATATTTTAATTCGATTTGTTACAAAATATTATCAATAACAATGATTATCATTATCATCATCATTATAACCTGCCTGTATTTCCCTCTATTGCAGCCTTTCTGATATTTTTTTACCGTCAAAATAATTTTCAGGTCTTGGGGAACCATTGCTAAAACCCAGTAATGTCAGTGGGAAAAATGCCCCATTTGTTGGTGGCCAGTGGCAAGAATGCACCACTTACAGTGGTGGTCAGAACACAACCCATTACAGACAGCTAAAAAGATCATTGGTGTCAAGCAGCCAAGTGGAATTGGCCCTAGAACTATGCAGGCACCATCAAAAGGGAGGTCAATCAGTCCCAGCTCAAGGAACCCCTATCGACCTCTGGATTAACCTTAGGGTTACATGAAACCCTGGTTGAGAATGGCTGTTCTATTGCTGGGCCCCATCAAATGGGTGGTCAATCAGCCCCAGTTCAAGGAACCCCAAAGCAACCTCTGGATTAACCCTAGGGTTCCATGAAACCCTGGTTGAGAATGGCTTTTCTATTGCTAGCCCCATCAAACGGGAGGTCAATCAGCCCCAGCTCAAGGAACCCTTAGCAACCTCATGATTAACCTTAGGGTTCCTTGAAACCATGGTTGAGAATGGCTGTTCAAATGCTGGCCCTATCCAATAGGTCAATCAGCTGCATCTCAAGGAACCTCTTGCAACCTCTGGATTAACCTTAGGGTTACATGAATCCCTGGTTGAGAATGGCTGTTCTATTGTTGGACCCCATCAAATAGGTGGTCAATCAGCCCCAGTGCAAGGAACCCCTAGCAATCTCTGTATTAACATTCGGGTTCTATAAAACCCTGGTTGAGAATGGCTTTTTATTGCTGGCCCCATCAAATGGGAGGTCAATCAGCCCCAGCTCAAGGAACCCCTAGCAACCTCTGGATTAACCTTAGGGTTCCATGAAACCCTGGTTGAGAATGGCTGTTCTATTGTTGGGCCCCATCAAATAGGTGGTCAATAAGCCCCAGTGCAAGCAACCCCTAGCAACCTCTGGATTAACATTCGGGTTCTATGAAACCCTGGTTGAGAATGGCTTTTTATTGCTGGCCCCATCAAATGGAAGGTCAATCAGCCCCAGCTCAAGGAACCCCTAGCAACCTCTGGATTAACCTTAGGGTTCAATGAATCCTATGTTTAGAATGGCTGTTCTATTGTTGGGCCCTATCAAATGGGTGGCCAGTCAACCCCAGCTCAAGGAACCCCTAGCAACCTCTGGATTAACCCAAGGGCTCCATGGAACCTTGGTAGAGAATGGCTTTTCTATTGTTGGGTTTGGTATGTAAGCAATCTCATTCTATGTCAAATCATTTTGATGGTTTGGGCCTAACAAATATTTATCCACTGATCATTCTAGTTTGTCTTGATTCAGGAATGGAACTAATATGTTGTGTAAGGCGAGCAGAAGTGGGTCAGCTTCAGTGAAATTTCCAAAAAATTGACTATGGCTTTGGGGAAATTTTAGCAAAATTTCACCTACAATTATCACCAACTCATTTTGCCAAAATTTTACCAAAGGAAAAAAATCTTAACCCCACCCATCCCTTCATGGATGAGCTTTTTCCCTGTTTTTGGCATTGGAGTTAATTGGAGGCACAATTTTGATGAACCTGAAATCAATTTTGCAAACAAATTTCACCCCTCACCTCAAAATCCTCCATTGTGATGTTGTTGGTGCAAAATCCTTGTACAGCGCAGGTAGGTCAACCATCTCACAAAGTTTATCCCAAAGTAAATAATGGGCTTGTGCAGTCAGTTTCTCTGCTTACAAATTGATTTTAGTTAGTAATCTCTGAGGATTGTCTTTTTGAAGCCCACCAGTGCAGAACAATGTTTTAGTCTTTAGTAACAGGTCCAACTGAGCTGCAAGGCTTATGCCACGTAAACACGAGCGGTCTTTTCGACCAGACTGGTCCGACGGACCTGCAGCGGACTTTTTCGTTCAAAAATCTGACGGACTTTAGATTTGGAACATGTTTCAAATCTTTATGTCGGAACTCTGCCGGACCCAGTTCCTATCGAAAAGTCCGCTCGTCTGTATGCTAGTCCGATGGACGAAAACCGACGCTAGGGCAGCTATTGGCTACTGGCTATCAACTTCCTTATTTTAGTCTGGTCGTACATCATCACGTACGAATCCATCGGACTTTGGTGTGATCGTATGTAGGCAAGTCCGTTCGTTGGAAGTCCGCCGAAAGTCCGTCAGATAGTCCTTTGGACCAGTCCGGTTGAAAAGTCCGCTCGTGTGTACGCGGCATTAGAATAAATCCATATTGAGGCAACTATTATTGACCTCTCCTTTAAAATGGTAGTTCCCTCCTTGTCATGCTGATCCAATGGTTTCAATAGCTTCTGACTCAATGACCCAGACACAAGCATGCAAATAAATAGGTCTGACTATGTTTGCTGCATGCTTGTTCAGGCCTGGAGCTATCCTACCAGAAGTGAACCAAAAGTGAATTCTCACAGTAAAGTCCCTGCATGGGTCTTCTGTTATGAATACAATCTGACGGGGAGAGGGCAAACCTCAGTGCAGCTCAGCTGGAAGGGGTGGGGATCACATAAATTAATGTTTCATAAGTTCATAGAGGCGATCATAGGCCAGATGAGCTATATGTACTTTTTTTCAGGCACATGTTGTTTTTTTATTTACACATTTACCAAAACTAATTCGGAACAGTCTAGAATTTTTGCAACAAAACCAAACTAAAGTAAACTGAATTTCTGCCAGAATCTGCAAAAAATACCCAAATCAAGGAACATTTTCAAAAGAGCAAATAGATCCTGGTTTAAATGTCTAGTATTCCCGGAACAGATAGCAATAAAACTGAAACTGCAAATAGAAAGAAATAAACATTTACTATCAATTATCTGATTATTTGATTTTTTTTATACTTTCTGTCTTATAAAACCCTTCTGATTTATAACTAATGTCATGAAATAATTAACACTGATTCTCTGAACACTTTCCATGTATAATTCTTCCAGAAATTAACATAAAAATAAGATGTAAGCTATTATCTCATTATCTCATGACATTATTAAAGACATTTTAATTAAGGGAAAACATTTGCTAGAGACGAAGTTTGGCAATGGTGCTATAAAATGCTTACTGGCAAATTAATGTGTTCTTTTGTTAATATGGGTGTCATTTTTTTTTTTATTATTTGCTTAAAAGTAATATTTCTGGATTTTAGAACTTCGAACATTTTTGAACTCGATGATGCAGAATTTAAAATACTTACTATACGGGTCATTGGATTATGTTACTGTAAAGACATCTTTATATGCAGCTTAGTAACTGCTGAGGAAGATTTCAATGCCAACAACACACAGATGGAGTGCATTATGAATGGAGCACCTTGGGTAGCTATTAATCTGAATGATGGAAGCTTCCTCAGAGCATCCTGTAGACTTCCAAGGGTTATAAGTGGGACCGCAATTTCAGTTTTAGGCCTATAACTCTTCAACTTGTTCATACAAATAGGGATTTTTTGATTTAAAGCATTGTTCCCATGTCTGCAGATGTGTAATTTGATCCGCGGAAGAGGTCTACAATTTACAAGCTTTTCTGGAGACACCGGGTCATTAAGCATGTCTATGATAAGGGATGTCCAATGTGGAGAAAATACGCACATTGAAGACAAAGGAGAGAAGGGACTGGTTGTCTTGATTATAGCGGGAGGTCTGGTTCTCCTAAAAGATAAAGAGTTGATTTACTAAAGGCAAATGGACTGTTCACTTTGCAAGGGAACTTTCCCCAGAGCTTAGTGATTGAGGTGAAGCTCTATTGACTTCTATCATCCAATCATATGCATGCAAAAAATGTTCTTTGTTAAGTTTCCTTGAACGCGATTGGGTATTCACCATGGGAGGTCTACCCTGTTTCCCCGAAAATAAGACCTAGCGTGATTGTCGGTGATGGCTGCAATATAAGCCCTACCCCCCAAATAAGCCCTAGTTAAAGTCCTTGTAGGTCTTATTTTCAGGGTAGGGCTTATTTTCGGGGAAACAGGGTAGGGCTTATTTGGGGGGTAGGGCTTATATTGCAGCCATCACCGGCGATCACGCTAGGTCTTATTTTCGGGGAAACAGGGTATCAGCCCCAAAAAACGGGAAAGCGGTATCAGCAGAGGCGCCCGAATGTGAAGGAGAAACTGAAAAGTGGATTCTTCATGAATTGTTCTTCATAAAAGTTGAACTTCACTACATTTACTAAGCCCTTGAGGCAAATTCCCTTGCAAAGTGCAACTTCCCTTGCAAATGAACAGCCTATTCGCCTTTAGTAAATCAACTCTAATACATTTGTTATGGATAAGCAGTGGGATTTTTAGCAAACAAATTTTGCAGTAAAATTTCGGGTCTCACCGTGATTTTTACAGAAGTGGAAAATCTCATTTTTTGCTTATTGACTTGCTTAGGTGAAAATTGCTTAACAAAATTAGTTACTTTAGCTGTTTTTTAAAAAAAATTGTTTCTCTTCTTTTGTGTATCTGATCATTTTTGTAATGTTGCGTGTTTTATATTGCCAAAATTTGGCGAAATGAAAACTCTTAAACTTGCTCATTCCTAATGACTATATCAGTCTTTCTCAAACTTTTTAGCAAGTAATAACCCTTGAAATATTGTCCTAGTCTCAGGGAACCCCTGCTAAACATGACTGCATCTACAGATCACTGTACATTAGTGTGATGGTTAAGGAGAAGAATGTTCCCTATATTTGGGGTCAGCAGGGAATAATCCATCCACTTACAAATAGCCAAAAAGATCATTGATTTCATTGGTAACTTGCCTGAGTAGCAGAAGTTGCCCTTTGTTCCTAACAACCTCTGGAGAAACTTTTGGGTTCCTTTGAACCCTGGTTGAGAAAAGCTGGACTATATGCTCCGAGTTCTTTCCAGACAGCTGATCTGCTGCTCCTAAACCTTGCATGATACTCTCTAGCTCAAAAGAGAAAGCAAGAGATAATTCACCCCTATACAAATCATTAGTAAGACCTCATCTAGAATGTGTAGTTCAGATTAGGGTAACAGTTCACCAAGAGGATGTTGTGAAACTGAACTGAGTGCAGTGAAGGGCAAATAAGAAATGGAGGAGCTTATCATGCATACACTCTGTATGGTATTGGGGGGGAGGAGGTCTTATATATAAATATATACCAGGTGAATATAGAATACTCAATGAAAAAAAAAATTACCACCAAAAGTATGGTAGAGTGTTTCAAAAAATGGTTAACTATTTTCCTAAAGGAGAAAAATGTTTAGGGTTTAACACTTTGGACACTTTGTAATATAACAGTTTTACAGAACAGGGACTCTGGATTGAAGTTCTGGGGAAGGTTGGGTGGCCATTTTGCATATATTGATTAATAAAAGTAATTCCAACCTAACTTGCTACTAAATGTAACAGACACATTAGGGGCTCTGTATTTCTTTTTAATTGACATTAAGTTCATTGTTAACATAATGATCCTCTCTTTGTACTTCGATTAAAATTAACATTCTACTGAACCTTATGTGGTACATAGCCAGGTCACCTAATAGAACTTTACATTTTCCTTGGCATTGGATATTTAACATGGCATTTAGCAGGGTAAAAGACACAAATAAAAATAAACACCATACCGTAATGATTTCAAGCACTTCTTTTTTGTTGATGGTCCCATTACCATCCACATCGTATAAACAGAAGGCCCACTCCAGTTTCTGGTTGGCTTTGCCAGATGAGGTCATATGTAGCGCTATCATGTATTCCTTAAAGTCCAACGTGCCATCGTTGTTGGCGTCAAAGCTTCTGAAGACATGCTGGGCATAAGCTTTTGGGTCAGCGTCTGGAAAGAACTTGGAGTAAATGCTTTCGAACTGTTTCTTGCTAATCCTGCCACTGGGACACTCCTTTAGGAAAGACTGGTACCAGGTGCACAGTTCCTCCTGGGTAAATTTGGTGTTCAGCTGCAACTCCTCCAAAATCTCTTTAGAAAGGGCACCACTTTTGGTGTTACCCATGATGGAAAAATTAGAAGTCTAGGAACTAAAGGCAGACCTTCCCTTTTGTCCTACAAGACCAAACACAAGAAGGTAATGAGCAAGGCATTCTTCATGAGCCTAAATCCAGATAAAGCCTTTCTGGGATTACGAGGATTTAGGCGCCATGTAGAGAATGATATTGACTCTGTGACTTCAGAATTTCAATTAGTTGCCAAAGCATCACCATTCTCTCCTTTGGGTCAATATTTTACTTATCGTGATACAGGTTAGGAAGATTACCTACTCCAGTTTTATGTTGTGTAACTCATTACAAATTGCCTGCATTATTTTGACCTGGATTTGGATTAGGACAACCAACCAGACATTGGAATGAGTTACTATGCCATGGCTTTATCTCCAAGGCTTTATCTCATTGGATTTTCATAGTGCTCAGTATTACATGCTGCTAATTGTGATTATTTAGGATTACTAAAGTCTCACCTATGGACTGGACACTAACATTAGCATAACAATGTTATTTTTTTGCCTTCTGTCTATGACCCCTAAAAAGCATGCATAGCCCAGATTTAAGATTAGATTACAAGTATATATAACAGAAAAAGTACAGATAATTATGTACTTTTTCTATCATATATACTTGTAATCTAATCTTAAATCTGGGCTTTGCATGCTTTTTAGGGGTTATAAACAGAAGGCAAAAAAAAAAATTGCAGAGACAGTAGATTCCTCATGTATTCACACCCCCACATTCTGCAATAATATCCAATTAAGCATTTAATGTGTAAAAAATATTTGGCTTCCATTTTAGCTTCTTATGCCCCGTACACACGTTCGGATTTTCCGACGGAAAATGTGTGATAGGACCTTGTTGTCGGAAATTCCGACCGTGTGTAGGCTCCATCACACATTTTCCATCGGATTTTCCGACACACAAAGTTTGAGAGCAGGATATAAAATTTTCCGACAACAAAATCCGTTGTCGGAAATTCCGATCGTGTGTACACAAATCCGACGGACAAAGTGCCACGCATGCTCAGAATAAATAAAGAGATGAAAGCTATTGGCCACTGCCCCGTTTATAGTCCCGACGTACGTGTTTTACGTCACCGCGTTCAGAACGATCGGATTTTCCGACAACTTTGTGTGACCGTGTGTATGCAAGACAAGTTTGAGCCAACATCCGTCGGAAAAAATCCTAGGATTTTGTTGTCGGAATGTCCGAACAAAGTCCGACCATGTGTACGGGGCATAACTGAACACCTGCCACACATTTTTTCTTTTTCAATAATTTTTATTGATATTTGCAATATATACAAAAGAAAACAGCAAAAAAACAGTATACATAACAGTGAACCAGAAGTTGCGGAAACCGCGATGGTAAATTCCGTTCCTTCAAAAAATACAGAGTGAGATGCTTAGGGGGTAGATAAAACAACAATCAGTAGAAAGTTGTGGATGCCACACATTTTTTTTGATATTGATATATTATATAATTCAATATTAGAGCTCTTCCGAAACGTTGATTATAGTCAACCAACCCCTGATGTGCTTCTCCTAAAGCTGACCTGAAAGAACCTCTGCCCAAAAGGAGAGGCGGTGGCCAAGATTTATTATGTGGCCTCTTTAACATGGCTTCAAAATCAACCCTGCTCTTCATCGCTAAGCTTCGAGTCTAAAAATAAAGGACGTAAATCCACTTATGTGTTTGTATGCTGACGTCCTGCTCATCATATAGCTCATATATGAACTTGATCAATCTTATGTTAGATGAGCAGGTGCAGGAAGACGTCTTGAAAAGTTCCAGATTCCATCTAGAGAAGCTCTCAGGTTTTGAGATCGATGGTCCAAGAGATTGTCTAAGCATTGATTGATTAAATAATGAAACAGGGAGGGATGGCACCCACCAGGAGTTATTGATGTAACATGGCTGATGAGAAATATATTTTTGTGGGTTTGCAGCAGGTTCCTCCTGCCCTTAATAGCCTGGGTTCAACAGAAGAGGTTCGATGATGCTGGGTATGATTTCACCTGGGGTGACAGCCTATGTTTTAGGAGGATGAGGGTAGTAGTGCTGCAACGTGGAGAATGTAAGTAGTGCATTTACATTTTTTTTTTACACTCAGGAATGCAAAACTATTGCAAATAAAACAGAAAACAGGCTGGAGATGGGTTTGAGCAAAAAAACATTTTATACAGGGTACACACATTGGATAAAGGAAACTCAGAGCACTAAGCACTAAGAGAGCACAGCCATCTATGCCTTCTTCCTTTAGGACACTCTATCTTTGAATGAAGCCTCAGATGGAGCCATAATGATTGAGGGGTGGAGCAAAGACTGATTAGGACTAGGCAAGGTAGCAGCTGTGGCCCCCACCTCTTTTTGATTGAAATTAATAAGGTTTGCAATCAGAGAAACCCCAACCAGATTGTAATTACCCCGTTACCAAAACAGTGGGTTCACCGCAAGCTCTGGTTGTTTTCTGTGTAGCGCAAATCCCTGACTGCCCCCATGGGTTTGTCCCAGGTTCTATTCCCAAGTGAGTGCAAGGCAGCCAGGCACACAGCAGCTCCCTCAGTCTCACACACAATACCCAAGGCAGTGGATGTCTTTTTAGGCTTTATTGCTGGTTAAATTTGGATGGGGCGCGGGGAACCTTT
Source organism: Aquarana catesbeiana (assembly GCF_042186555.1). Lineage (NCBI taxonomy): Eukaryota > Metazoa > Chordata > Amphibia > Anura > Ranidae > Aquarana > Aquarana catesbeiana. The sequence continues at coordinate 225,184,449 of NC_133335.1, forward strand.
GGGATACTACAGAATTTAGTGCACCAAATGTTTGTAGGACTTTCTTTCTTATCTGTCTTCTCTCTTCAGGGACATCTCTCCTCTTGGCAGAGACTAGAAACACAAGCACTTCTGGGATTCCCAGCAGGGCAAATCCCACTTTCTCAATCACACAAGGGGTTAAACAGCATACAGTCACTAGGCTCACAATTCCAGGTCTCTACTCACTGTGTCTCCAGATACCTGGTTACCTCCTATGCAATATTAGCTAGATGCTGTGCTGTGAATCTCAAGACCGGATCTTCGGTGCGCCCCCTTTACTTGGCACCCACTATCCTCAGGGTTCAGCTGGCCCTTCAGGTTGGGATCTCCTCCTCCAGGACAATAACTCTGCTGCTCCAGGCCTCAAACTATTTATGGGATCTCTCTCCATCTTCTGGGCACACCACCCCAGGGATTGGCTAGAGTTCCATAAATATTCGAGCACGGGGTCCGCCTCTTCCAGCCCACTATATTCTAGAACCTACTAGAAGGAAAGGAGAAGTAGTTGCGCCTGCAGCTAGCAAGACCCAGAACAGACAAAAACAATCACAATCTGCCCCAATGACTACAGAGGAGCAAAAAAGACTAAATTTACATGAACCACTCTAGTAGCCTAATCTAGGAGGGCGCTACAGCTGTACAGCATGTTCACCAACCTCTGGTTGCTACAGGAGGACTAAAATTTAGTGGTGGTACGGCCTGGTATGGCTTAGGAGGTGTGGACCTCACTTTTCCTTGCATTCTCATATAAGGCTTGGGTATGGCTTTTGGGGTACCCCTTAAAACCCATGCCCGACCCTCATCAAATATAAGGGTCTGGTATAAAAGAAAGTGGCTGAGAAATTTCATTCAGCAGCAATTACATTTTTTATTGAAAATTTTACTTTTGCTTTAGCTACATCGAATGGGATCCCGCATCATGTACAGGTTTATGGCATCCCCCAATTATGTTATTTAAATTAATTATGTTTCTTTAATGTTGCCCTTTAAGCCTTTTTTTTTAAAAGCTGCTCCTCATCAAATGGTATTTTAATTTCTATTTTGGTACATGTGCCCCAAAGTGCCCAGCTCTCCCCATTATTTTTCAACATTAAAAAATTGGAGCTACCACTATTTTAGTCTCCAGGCTGTCTGCTTCCAGAAAGTTTATAATGCTTGGGGGTTTTACGTAATTTTCAGGCCTTAAATTATTATTATTATTATTTTTTTTGGGGGGGGGGGGGGGTTAGTAGCGGGTAAGGTTTGTTTGAGTTAATGTTCGTCAGTTACGAATGAGTTTGGATAAAAATAACTTTAGGACTTTGGATTGCTATATTGAGTGGGAAAACAAAAGATACAAGCATGGACCTATATATAGGATAGAGAATTACGAATCAATTGTATGGTTGTACCTATAATATATGCAAGATTTTTTATTTTTTTTTTGTATATGTTGTGTAAAATGAAACATTTTATAAAATAAAGTTTATATAAAAAAAAAAAAAAATTTTAATGGGTGCAAAAAACACAAAAATGGCTCTGGGCAAGAAGGGTTTAACCTCCCTGGCAGTATGATTATGTCGGATTTTAGGTGCTGAAAGCGGTAACATTATTTTGCATGGAAATAAATAAATATATATAAATATATGTAAAAATATAATAAATAAATAATATATAAATATAATAAATAAATAATAATAAATAATAATAAACAATTTCACCTCCTGATGCTACATAAATAATAATAAATAAATATTATTTAATAAATAAATAAAACATAAATATAAATAATTTAAAAAAATAATAATTTAATAATAATAAAATAATACATTTCCCCACGATTCACTATCGCTCAATTCTGTAAGTGTTCTAATTTACTATCACTGTTTTCTAGGTGGTCTAAAGCCACTTTTAACGTAAAGGGACACTTTTTGGTTGCTATGGACAATCTCCAGTTTCCAGGCAGAAAGAACAGTATATATAATATAAAACTGCATGCAGGGCATTGGACAAAGCATTGGGGACAAAAGGGATGTGAATTGATTTCATACAGTACTGTAATCTGTAAGTGTTATGATTTTGACATTTTTTTTAATTTGCCGCCAGGCTCCGCCCCCGTGCGTCGCAGCGCTCGCAGGGAACGGAGCCTGGCACAGAGAGGCTTCGGCTTTGGGAGGAGGACAGAGCCCGCCGAAACCGCGGGGGGACATCGCAGGATCCTGGGGACAAGGTAAGTATACCGTACCAGGATCCTGCAATGCAATCCCGAGTGTGGCTCGGGGTTACCGCTAATGGTGCTGAAATTTAACCCCCAAGCCACACTCGGGAATACCGTCAGGGAGGTTAAAGGAAGGACCGGGATGAAAGTCTGGAGCAGCCATTTTCAACCAGGGTTTCTTCTGAGTTTGATGGGGGTTCCTTGAGCTTTGGCTGATTGACCACTCATCTGATGGTACCTGCATAGTTCTGGGGTCAACACTACTTGGCAGAGTCAGCTGCATGACACCCGTGATCTTTTTAGCTGTCTGTAAGGGTGGCATTTTGACTTTCTTACCACTGCCCGCCACCAGTGGCGTCGCTAGTGGGTGGCTTTTGGAGCTATAGCCCCGAATCTGGGGCCCATAGCCCCGAGTCTCTGCAGGGGTCCCCAAGTGGAGGGGAGGCTCCCTGGTGACCCTGATTTAAGGGGGAGGTTCTCTGGGGACCCTAATGTAAGGGGGGGTCTCTGGGGACCCTGATGTAAGGGGGGCTCAATGGGGACCCTGATGCAAGGGGGAGGCTCTCTGGGGACCCTGATGTAAGGGGGAGGCTCTCTGGGGACTCTAATGTAAGGGGGGGCTCTTTGGGAACCCTGATGCTAGGGGGGCTCTCTGGGGACCCTGGTGCAAGGGGGAGGCTCTCTGGGGACTCTGATGTAAGGGGGAGGCTCTCTGGGGGGGCTCTCTGGGGACCCTGATGTAAGTGGGGGGCTCTCTGGGGACCCTGAGGTAAGTGGGGGCTCACTGGGGACCCTGTTGTAAGGGGGGGCTCAATGGGGACCCTGATGCAAGGGGGAGGCTCTCTGGGGACCCTGATGTAAGGGGGGCTCTCTGGGGACCCTGATGTAAGTGGGGGGCTCTCTGGAGTCCCTGATGTAAGTGGGGGGCTCTCTGGGGACCCTGATGTAAGTGGGGGGCTCTCTGGGGATATATACACTGTATATAAATGTGTATGCCCGCCCAAGCGCATGACTTTCTTTACTACGCTGCTATGGGCTCTAGCCCCAGATCTTTTGTAGACCTAGCAACGCCCCTGCCCACCACCAATATAAAAGGCTCACTGACCTCCTATAAATTGGTTTAAGCAGGGGTTTCAAGGGCTCCTCTGGGGTAAAAAGATTGAGAAAGACTGATCTGGATCCTGAACCTTCAAAAAGAATTCAGCAATGGTAGTTCCCATATTTCTCTCCTGACTTGGTTTATACCGATCGCTCTCATGGGCCATCATGAACAGGGCAGATCTGTTTTAATACGGAGCGCCATGACATTTTCAATCACGTATCTGGTGGCCGCGTTAATGTTTTCTGTAAATGTTAAAAAAATCTCGGCACAACAATCAGAGCAACAAAACACCTCAGACGGTGATTGTGTCTTGACGTCTCCGTTTATAGGGAATTGACGGGGCTGATTGGTGACGGAAAGTTTTTCTCATCAAACCCATTCACCGTTCCTGTAAATCCCTGTCATTATTCTGCAGCGAATGTGACTTTTCTTTCACGTTTCCAAGGAAAATAATTGCGGCTCATCAAGCAAGTCTGCAGACAATCTGAAGAAAATTATAATAAACCGTTCCAAAATTGCATACGCTCCTGTTACTCTCGGTTTATTTTAAACTTCTGCTAGAAGGTTTTTTTTTTTTTTTTTTCTGCCCATTTCTATACTTGTAGTTAACCATCTGAGAATACAGGAAGGTGCGATTCCTGGCTTATATGGTGGCTCCACAGAAGAAATCGCTTCAAATTCAAGCATACATATCTTCACCCCGTATGATTAAAGTGGTTCTAAAGCCTAAACTACAATCAATCATTTTTTTTTTTTTTTTAACCTTTCACAAGCATTTCAAATGGCATTGTAACACTCGCGCCTTGTGTAAAATTTGTCCCCCGATGTCCGGTTTCATCTGTAAAAAGAACTTTGATAACAGTCTTCTGGCCGTTTTCATCTTGCTGGTGGGCATGTGAAGCCCACAAGCACCACCCGTTCTCTCCCCGATCTCACGCATGCGTATTCTGTCATCCCAGCGCCGTCAACTACTCAGGTTGCCATCACAATGGGCGGCGGCGTTGGAAGTGCCCGCTCCCGTTGTGATGGCACCGAAAGCCCTCGGCGCTGCCCACTGATTCCTGGGAAATGATGGCACACATCTCCCAGGAGCAGTAGCGAGCGGAGGCCCCGAGGGAAGTGACGTCAGGAGCCGAGGTGATGAAGGAGGAAGATTTCAAAGGACCGCATAGCAACAGGCAAAAAGAGGTGAGTAAAAAAAAAATTTTTCTCCAAATATTTTTTTTTTCTATTATTTCATGCACATTAATGACATTTTTTTTGTGTGGAACTCCACTTTAATGCATTCCTTGCATTAACCACTTACCTCCCGGGCTTTCACCCCCTTCCCGCCCAGGCCAATTTTCAGCTATCAGCGCTGTCACACTTTGAATGAAAATTGTGCGGCCATGCAACACTGTACCCATATGAATTTTTTTTTCATTTCTTGAGACAGATAGAGTTTTCTTTTGGTGGTTTTTTTAATCGCCACTGAAAAGGCCGAAAAAAGAAAAAGAGTTTTCTTTTTTTTTCTGTTATAAAATTTTGCAAACAAGTAATTTTTCTCCTTCACTGATAGGCTGCACGGCTGGGCACTGATAGACTGCACTTATGGGCACTGATGAGGCGGCACTGATGGGCACTGATGATGAGGCACTGATAGGCAGCACTGATGGGCACTGATGAGGCGGCACTGATGATGAGGCATTGATAGGCAGCACTGATGGGCACCGATGAGGCAGCACTGATGGGCACTGATGATGAGGCACTGGTAGACTGCACTGATGGGCACTGATGATGAGGCACTGATAGGCAGCACTGATGGGCACTGATGAGGTGGCACTGATGATGAGGCACTGATGATGAGGCATTGATAGGCAGCACTGATGGGCACCGATGAGGCGGCACTGATGGCCACTGATGATGAGGCACTGATAGACTGCACTTATGGGCACTGATGAGGCGGCACTGATGGGCACTGATGATGAGGCCCTGATAGGCAGCACTGATGGGCACTGATGAGGCGTCACTGATGGGCACTGATGATGAGGCACTGATAGGCGGCACTGATGGGCACTGATGAGGCGGCACTGATGATGAGGCACTGATGATGAGGCACTGATAGGCGGCACTGATGGGCACTGATGAGGCGGCACTGATGATGAGGCACTGATGATGAGGCACTGATAGGCTGCACTGATGGGCACTGATGAGACGGCACTGATGGGCACTGATGAGGAGGCACTTATAGGCAGAACTGATAGGCAGCACTGATGGGCAGAACTGATGGGCATTGATGATGAGGCACTGATAGGCAGCACTGATGGGCACTGATGAGGCGGCACTGATGATGAGGCACTGATAGGCAGCACTGATGGGCACTGATGAGGCGGCACTGATGATGAGGCACTGATGATGAGGCACTGATAGGCTGCACTGATGGGCACTGATGGGACGGCACTGATGGGCACTGATGAGGAGGCACTGAGAGGCAGAACTGATAGGCAGCACTGATGGGCAGAACTGATGGGCACTGATGAGGAGGCACTGATGAGGCTGCACAGATGGGCACTGATAGGTGGGATTGATGGGCACTGATAGGGGGCAACGATAGGCATCACTGATGGGCACTGACAGGCAGCACTGATGGGCACTGATTGGCAGCATTGATGGGTACTGATTGGTGTGGTCAGAGTGAGGATGGGACTGCCGATAACCGGCAAATCCTGTTTACACTGTGATCAGCTATGATTGGACACAGCTGGTCACATGGTTAAGATCCGCTGTGATTGGCTCTTTACCCCGATCTGTGATCAGCTGTGTCCAAAAGACACAGTCCCTCACCATCTCTTGTATTATGTCAACAGTCTCTGGCCATCTCCTATATCAGACCTGAGCAAATTGCAGCCCCAGGGCCACATCCAGCCCTTTAGCTGTCACTATCCGACCCTCGATGCCTCCACTGTCTGCATGCCACTTGCCTCAATGGTTGAGCTTAACAAGCTGTGCCACTTGTCCGAATCTGCAGCCCAAGTTTAAAATTTGCCAGGACCAGCCCCATCCAGCTGTTATTGTATAGTCTGGGTGGGCGTCAAATCCGCAGCTCGGCCACCTGTTTTTACTACCCCCGGCCACACATCTTAAAGAGACCTATTTCCCAAGCAGTTGTAGCTATTTCTCTTCATACCAGGTTTAGTTTTCTATAAATTGACGTATTTACAGACCTTCCCAGGTCCAATATTAACATTGAGAAGAATTAAGCCCGGCCCTCCACAACCCAGTGTTTCATGTGGCCCCTTGGGAAAATGAACTGCCCACCCCTGTCCTATACCATGTCCACAGTCTCTGATCGTCTCTTGTATCATGCCCATAACATCTGAATATGTCCTGTTGTGTGTCTCTGCTGTCTTGACGCTGAATATTCATTGAATTTGGTTCGGCCTTTGGTGATATTGGGTGCCGCAATTGAGGCTCCCCATATAAAGAGAGTTGACCACCGGGGCCATTTTAGGCCCATTTTATGAAATCTAACAGGTGAGACGTGGCTATGGTGGTAAAGTTTCAGCTGTATTAGTCCGTGCCTAGAGGAAATCACTGAACCCCTGTACGGATCTTCACAATCCGACCAGTCTTGGTTGGCAAGCTGGAGAAGAGGTGAAGACCACTTGTGTTGGGCTTGTTGATATCTATCTATGGAGATATTAGTGAGAATAGAGGAGTAAGTAGAAACTAGTACAGATGTGCAAGAACGAAAATTTGTTTAGTTTTTTTATTTTCTATTCCTTTATATTCTATTCTTTTCTTTTCCATTCTGTTCCATTCTATATTTTCTTTTCTATTCTATTCTTTTCTATTCTATTATTCTATATTCTATTCTATTCTATTCTATTCTATTCCATTATTTTTTTCTCTATTCTATTTTATTTTTTCTATTCTATTCTATAAAGGATTCCTATAAGTAGGAATCATCATCTTATTTCACTTTTATACTGTTTTTATTGCAATGTTTCCATTTCAAATTCATTTTCAAATTCGAATTTGGATAATTCGTTTTGGTATAATTTATTTTAGATTCTTGAAATCCGTTACTATTGTGATTCAGAAATTTGGATACATACGGGGCTTTTGGGCAATGCGGAGTGCGAATGCAATGCACATATGTGAACCAGACTGATTGAAAGTAATAGATTTTAACATTTTCTGCGAATTTGCATAGGTGTGAACCCAGCCTAGAAGAGAAGTATGGGAGTTTTTTTCCCCCTATCATACTTATGCTGGCCATACACTATACAAAAAATCGGCCGAACCTATTTTCGAAAAAAGAACATTTGGACGTGAGCGCAAACGATAAATGCCATCATGTAGTGACTGATAAATCGTTCAGCAGACATAAATTAATGCATTTTTTGTTTTTTGTTTTTTACATATACCTAGTGCAAACAGTTCGGACAAGAAACACATTAACCTTTCAATTTATTGTTCATTCGGCAGAAAATTTCCTTCGTTTTTTCGGCTCAAAAATGTCCCAAAGATTATCAATTTTGTGCTCATTAACTGGCCGAAAAATGAACGAACAGTCTAAATGACCGAATTTCGGCCGATATTCCGTATAATGTATGGCCAGCATTAGGCTGGCCATAAATGGTCAAATTTCAAAAGAATTTTCTTTTGAAAATCAGAAATTTGTGCGTTTTGTGATCCGGTGGCGCCACCATTGATTTCAAAATTCGGCCAACCAAGCCTTCAATTTCACCTCATGTTGCTACAGAAAAGAATTTTTGTGGCTGGGAATCTTCTTTTCTTTCCGGGAATTTTCTTTTCTTGCACATGCGCATTTCTTTTTCAATTACATTTCTCACACGATTCTCCCATTATTGATTAGAAAATCGTTCGTTTTTCAAAAAATTTCCAACATGTCCTGTTGCTGCACCCCCACTAATGGTGCGAAATACGAACGAAAATTCTTAGATAAGATTTTCGAAAGAAAATTCTCTCAAAATTCGACCCATGTATGGCCTGCCTTACCTAGTTGGATGCTGCATCGGTCTCCCGGCGCCTCTAAAGCCTAGTACACACGATTGGACTTTATACAAACTTTTCTGTGGATTTCTGTACAAAGGGCGTTGGCCGTGAACTTGGTATGCATACACACGGAAGGACTTTTTAGGCAACAAGCACGAACGTAATGACGTTTCAACATACTGACGACACTTCAAAAGAGGACGTTCAATTCTCCGGCGCCACCCTTTGGTCAACTTGTGTATTGTTGTCTGATCTTTTGCATTGGTTCTGAGCATGCGTGTTTTACTTTGTACTGAAGTCCGATGGTTTTGTGTACACACAATCGGACTTGCCGCCTTCGGGCTTTTGTTTGTCTGTTCGCACAGCCAACATTTGTCCGATGAAAACCGAAAAAGTTTGTCCGATGGAGCGTACACACGGTCAGATGTTGCCTTAAAACAGCTAATTTGCATGTTTGTTGTCAAAAAGTCCGATCGTGTTATGGGCCTCTCCACTGAGAACCGAGCGATCAAACGCCGCTCATCGCTCAGTTCTCAGAGCTCGTCCGAATTGCATACAGACTAATGCCCCGTACACACGGTCGGATTTTCCCATGGAAAATGTCCGATCGGAGCATGTTGTCCGAAATTCCAACCGTGTGTGGGCTCCATCGGACATTTTCCATCGGATTTTCCGACACACAAAGTTGGAGAGCAGGAGATAAAATTTTCCGACAACAAAATCCGTTGTCGGAAATTCCGATCGTGTGTACACAAATCCGACGGACAAAGTGCCACGCATGCTCAGAATAAATAAAGAGATGAAAGCTATTGGCTACTGCCCCGTTTATAGTCCCGACGTACGTGTTTTACGTCACCGCGTTCAGAACGATCGGATTTTCCGACAACTTTGTGTGACCGTGTGTATGCAAGACAAGTTTGAGCCAACATCCGTCGGAAAAAATCCTAGGATTTTGTTGTCGGAATGTCCGAACAAAGTCCGACCGTGTGTACGCCCTATAACACATTTTTGGGATAGGAACTTTTTCCGACCGAAAAATAGAGAACATGCTCTCAATCTTTTGCTGGCTGGAATTCTGCCAGCAAAAGTCCGATGGAGCATACACACGGTCGCATTTTCCGACGAAAAACTCTCATCGGTCTTTTGCTGGCGGAATTTCTGATCGTGTGTATGGGGCATCAATCTCTCTCTGCTCTGCCCCCCCCCCCCTTGCTTACTGGAGCGCTGGGCCATCAAGACCTGGATTAGCGAGTTTGGGGTGGAGGAACTTGACTGTCCTCCTGAGTCCTGACCTCAACCAGATAGAACACCTTTGGGATGAATTACAATCACAAATACTCTTCTGGAAGAATAGTCAAACATTCCCATAGACACACTCCTAAACTTTGTGGACAGCCTTCCCAGAAGAGTTGAAGCTGTTATAGCTGCAAAGGGAGGGTCAACTCAATATTGAACCCTACGGACTAAGACTGGGATGCCATTAAAGTTCCTGTGCGTGTAAAGGCAGGTGTCCCAATACTTTTGGCAATATAGTGTAAGTCTATGCTCTTCGTTCATTGGCCCATTGGAAGCTCTATTGCTCCGTCCTGGACTCCGGATGCTCCTCCGATGCCGCACTCATTGCGCTCAGCCTTTCTACTCAGAATTGATGCGGTTTTGGTGGTGAGGATAATAACCCTTATTACAGCAGACTGCACAATTATCATCCACATACAAGAACCAGTAGAGTAATCTGCTTACGTCTTGTGTAGGCAGCATTAGTCCCTTAATTCTGCTTTAACAAATGCTATGGGATGCTAGGTGGATTAAGTCACCATCTGTGTTTTCAGGTCATTCGTTGGGGGAATACGGAGAGAATTCAAATGACCCAATTTGCAAATATTTGGTAAATGAGATCTCTTTACGGACTTGGCCCACCTTATTGATCTTTTACTCCTGAGCTCGCTGTAATGGGGTATTGGAAAGCGGTCACATTAGAATGAGCTGGGGGCTTCTCTGCTGGTAATTGATTACCTTTTAAATTACATATGTTAACCACTTGACCTACGGAAGATTTGCCCACCTTCATGACCAGGCCATCTTTTGCAATAAGGCACTGCATTACTTTTATTACTTAAGGACCGGAAGATTTACCTCCCCCCTTTATGACCAGGCCATTTTTTACAAAACGGCACTGCGTCGCTTTAACTGACCATTGCGCATTGAGCTTTCTTTTGGTGGTATTTGATCACCTTTGCGGTTTTTATTTTTTGCGCTATAAATGAAAAAATAATTTTGAAAAAAAAAACAATATTTTTTTACTTCTTGCTATAATAAATATCCCCCCCAAAAATATTAAAAAAAATTTCTTCCTCAGTTTAGGCTGTTATATATTTTACATATTTTTGGTTAAAAAAAATCACAATAAGCGTATAGTGATTGCTTTGTGCAAAAGTTATAGCGTCTACAAAACCTGGAATAGATTTATGGCATTTTTAATTTTTTTACTAGTAATGGCGGCGATTTTTTGACATCACTGAGAATGCAGCCTATCCATTCACTAGAGACCGGTGACATCACTTAGAATGCAGCCTATCCATTCACTAGAGACCGGTGACATCACTGAGAATGCAGCCTATCCATTCACTAGAGACTGGTGACATCACTGATAATGTAGCCTATCCATTCACTAGAATCCGGTGACATCACTGAGAATGCAGCCTATCCATTCACTAGAGACCGGTGACATCACTGAGAATGCAGCCTATCCATTCACTAGGATCCGGTGACATCACTGATAATGTAGCCTATCCATTCACTAGAATCCGGTGACATCACTGAGAATGCAGCCTATCCATTCACTAGAGACCGGTGACATCACTGAGAATGCAGCCTATCCATTCACTAGAGACCGGTGACATCACTGAGAATGCAGCCTATCCATTCACTAGAATCCGGTGACATCACTGAGAATGTATCCTATCCATTCACTAGGATCCGGTGACATCACTGAGAATGCATCCTTTCCATTCACTAGAGACCGGTGACATCACTGAGAATGCAGCCTATCCATTCACTAGAATCCGGTGACATCACTGAGAATGCAGCCTATCCATTCACTAGAGACCGGTGACATCACTGAGAATGCAGCCTATCCATTCACTAGAATCCAGTGACATCACTGAGAATGTATCCTATAAATTCACTAGAATCCGGTGACATCACTGAGAATGCAGCCTATCCATTCACTAGAGACCGGTGACATCACTGAGAATGCAACGTGTCTGTTCACTAGAGACGGGTGACATCACTGAGAATGCAGCCTATCCATTCACTAGAATCCGGTGACATCACTGAGAATGCAGCCTATCCATTCACTAGAATCCGGTGACATCACTGAGAATGCAGCCTATCCATTCACTAGAGAGAGGTGACATCACTGAGAATGCAGCCTATCCATTCACTAGAATCCGGTGACATCACTGAGAATGCAGCCTATCCATTCACTAGAATCCGGTGACATCACTGAGAATGCAGCCTATCCATTCACTAGAGACCGGTGACATCACTGAGAATGCAGCCTATCCATTCACTAGAATCTGGTGACATCACTGAGAATGCAGCCTATTCATTCACTAGAATCCGGTGACATCACTGAGAATGCAGCCTATCCATTCACTAGAGACTGGTGACATCACTGATAATGTAGCCTATCTATTCACTAGAATCCGGTGACATCACTGAGAATGCAGCCTATCCATTCACTAGAGACCGGTGACATCACTGAGAATGCAGCCTATCCATTCACTAGAGACCGGTGACATCACTGAGAATGCAGCCTATCCATTCACTAGAGACTGGTGACATCACTGATAATGTAGCCTATCTATTCACTAGAATCCGGTGACATCACTGAGAATGCATCCTTTCCATTCACTAGAGACCGGTGACATCACTGAGAATGCAGCCTATCCATTCACTAGAATCCGGTGACATCACTGAGAATGCAGCCTATCCATTCACTAGAGACCGGTGACATCACTGAGAATGCAGCCTATCCATTCACTAGAATCCAGTGACATCACTGAGAATGTATCCTATAAATTCACTAGAATCCGGTGACATCACTGAGAATGCAGCCTATCCATTCACTAGAGACCGGTGACATCACTGAGAATGCAACCTGTCTGTTCACTAGAGACGGGTGACATCACTGAGAATGGAGCCTATCCATTCACTAGAATCCGGTGACATCACTGAGAATGCAGCCTATCCATTCACTAGAGAGAGGTGACATCACTGAAAATGCAGCCTATCCATTCACTAGAATCCGGTGACATCACTGAGAATGCAGCCTATCCATTCACTAGAGACCGGTGACATCACTGAGAATGCAGCCTATCCATTCACTAGAATCTGGTGACATCACTGAGAATGCAGCCTATCCATTCACTAGAGAGAGAGGTGACATCACTGAGAATGCAGCCTATCCATTCACTAGAGACCGGTGACATCACTGAGAATGGAGCCTATTCATTCACTAGAATCCGGTGACATCACTGAGAATGCAGTCTATTCATTCACTAGAATCCGGTGACATCACTGAGAATGCAGCCTATCCATTCACTAGAGACTGGTGACATCACTGAGAATGCAGCCTATCCATTCACTAGAATCCGGTGACATCACTGAGAATGCAGCCTATCCATTCACTAGAGACCGGTGACATCACTGAGAATGCAGCCTATCCATTCACTAGAATCCGGTGACATCACTGAGAATGCAGCCTATCCATTCACTAGAATCCGGTGACATCACTGAGAATGCAGCCTATCCATTCACTAGAGACCGGTGACATCACTGAGAATGCAGCCTATCCATTCACTAGAGACCGGTGACATCACTGAGAATGCAGCCTATCCATTCACTAGAATCCGGTGACATCACTGAGAATGCAGCCTATCCATTCACTAGAATCCGGTGACATCACTGAGAATGCAGCCTATCCATTCACTAGAGACCGGTGATATCACTGAGAATGCAGCCTATCCATTCACTAGAGACCGGTGACATCACTGAGAATGCAGCCTATCCATTCACTAGAATCCGGTGACATCACTGAGAATGTATCCTATCCATTCACTAGAATCCGGTGACATCACTGAGAATGCATCCTTTCCATTCACTAGAGACCGGTGACATCACTGAGAATGCAGCCTATCCATTCACTAGAGACAGGTGACATCACTGAGAATGCAGCCTATCCATTCACTAGAATCCAGTGACATCACTGAGAATGCAGCCTATCCATTCACTAGAATCCGGTGACATCACTGAGAATGCAGCCTATCCATTCACTAGAGACCGGTGACATCACTGAGAATGCAGCCTATCCATTCACTAGAATCCGGTGACATCACTGAGAATGTATCCTATCCATTCACTAGAATCCGGTGACATCACTGAGAATGCATCCTTTCCATTCACTAGAGACCGGTGACATCACTGAGAATGCAGCCTATCCATTCACTAGAATCCAGTGACATCACTGAGAATGTATCCTATAAATTCACTAGAATCCGGTGACATCACTGAGAATGCAGCCTATCCATTCACTAGAGACCGGTGACATCACTGAGAATGCAGCCTATCAATTCACTAGAGACGGGTGACATCACTGAGAATGCAGCCTATCCATTCACTAGAGACCGGTGACGTCACTGAGAATGCAGCCTATCCATTCACTAGAATCCAGTGACATCACTGAGAATGTATCCTATAAATTCACTAGAATCCGGTGACATCACTGAGAATGCAGCCTATCCATTCACTAGAGACGGGTGACATCACTGAGAATGCAACCTGTCTGTTCACTAGAGACGGGTGACATCACTGAGAATGCAGCCTATCCATTCACTAGAATCTGGTGACATCACTGAGAATGCAGCCTATCAATTCACTAGAGACGGGTGACATCACTGAGAATGCAGCCTATCCATTCACTAGAGACCGGTGACATCACTGAGAATGCAGCCTATCCATTCACTAGAATCCAGTGACATCACTGAGAATGTATCCTATAAATTCACTAGAATCCGATGACATCACTGAGAATGCAGCCTATCCATTCACTAGAGACCGGTGACATCACTGAGAATGCAGCCTATCAATTCACTAGAGACGGGTGACATCACTGAGAATGCAGCCTATCCATTCACTAGAGACCGGTGACATCACTGAGAATGCAGCCTATCCATTCACTAGAATCCAGTGACATCACTGAGAATGTATCCTATAAATTCACTAGAATCCGGTGACATCACTGAGAATGCAGCCTATCCATTCACTAGAATCCGGTGACATCACTGAGAATGTATCCTATCCATTCACTAGAATCCGGTGACATCACTGAGAATGCATCCTTTCCATTCACTAGAGACCGGTGACATCACTGAGAATGCAGCCTATCCATTCACTAGAATCCGGTGACATCACTGAGAATGCAGCCTATCCATTCACTAGAGACCGGTGACATCACTGAGAATGCAGCCTATCCATTCACTAGAATCCAGTGACATCACTGAGAATGTATCCTATAAATTCACTAGAATCCGGTGACATCACTGAGAATGCAGCCTATCCATTCACTAGAGACCGGTGACATCACTGAGAATGCAACCTGTCTGTTCACTAGAGACGGGTGACATCACTGAGAATGGAGCCTATCCATTCACTAGAATCCGGTGACATCACTGAGAATGCAGCCTATCCATTCACTAGAGAGAGGTGACATCACTGAAAATGCAGCCTATCCATTCACTAGAATCCGGTGACATCACTGAGAATGCAGCCTATCCATTCACTAGAGACCGGTGACATCACTGAGAATGCAGCCTATCCATTCACTAGAATCTGGTGAGATCACTGAGAATGCAGCCTATCCATTCACTAGAGAGAGGTGACATCACTGAGAATGCAGCCTATCCATTCACTAGAGACCGGTGACATCACTGAGAATGGAGCCTATCCATTCACTAGAGACTGGTGACATCACTGAGAATGCAGCCTATCCATTCACTAGAATCCGGTGACATCACTGAAAATGCAGCCTATCCATTCACTAGAGACCGGTGACATCACTGAGAATGCAGCCTATCCATTCACTAGAATCTGGTGACATCACTGAGAATGCAGCCTATTCATTCACTAGAATCCGGTGACATCACTGAGAATGCAGCCTATCCATTCACTAGAATCCGGTGACATCACTGAGAATGCAGCCTATCCATTCACTAGAGACTGGTGACATCACTGAGAATGCAGCCTATCCATTCACTAGAGACCGGTGACATCACTGAGAATGCAGCCTATCCATTCACTAGAATCCGGTGACATCACTGAGAATGTATCCTATCCATTCACTAGAGACCGGTGACATCACTGAGAATGCAGCCTATCCATTCACTAGAATCCGGTGACATCACTGAGAATGCATCCTTTCCATTCACTAGAGACCGGTGACATCACTGAGAATGCAGCCTATCCATTCACTAGAATCCGGTGACATCACTGAGAATGCAGCCTATCCATTCACTAGAATCCGGTGACATCACTGAGAATGCAGCCTATCCATTCACTAGAAACCGGTGACATCACTGAGAATGCAGCCTATCCATTCACTAGAATCCGGTGACATCACTGAGAATGTATCCTATCCATTCACTAGAATCCGGTGACATCACTGAGAATGCATCCTTTCCATTCACTAGAGACCGGTGACATCACTGAGAATGCAGCCTATCCATTCACTAGAATCCAGTGACATCACTGAGAATGTATCCTATAAATTCACTAGAATCCGGTGACATCACTGAGAATGCAGCCTATCCATTCACTAGAGACCGGTGACATCACTGAGAATGCAGCCTATCAATTCATTAGAGACTGGAGACATCACTGAGAATGGAGCCTATCCATTCACTAGAGAGCGGTGACATCACTGAGAATGCAGCTATCCATTCACTAGAGACCAATTACAATTAAATCACACATTTTTTAACATTTTTTTTAATTTTATTTTTTTAAGTGACCATAAAATTGGTTTGTGAACATTTTAAAAAAACAATTTAAAAATCTTGTAAAAAAAAAAAAAAAACAAAACAGAAATATCTACAATTTAATTACACAAAATCGTATAATCTTTACCTTTAATTCATAAAAAATGTACAATAATACCCAAAGTTCATATAATGTGCAAGTTGTAGGAAATATAAACATTGTAATTACAGTAGAAATAGAATCCGCTGACCAGAAACTGTAAACCACCACAAACACGAAAACTGCAGAGAAAATGTGTGAATATATTTCCATTGTCCTTTTTGTGTTCAATGATTTGGGGAAGTGAAGAGGTGAGTTTACAAAAAAAATCATAATTTTTAAAATTCCAAAGTATTTTACTTTATGCAAAAAATTAAAAAAAAAAAAAATAGGCCAAAAATTTAAAAAATAATCTCAAAATTACAAACAGGACATTCCATTATTTTATTTCACTACATATATTACATATTACTTTACGAAATCTGTGATATTTATTCAATAAATGTGTAGAAAAATTTTAGTTTTAATTAAAGATTTTAAGGACATACAAGGTAAACATTCCAAAATGGCCTATCCTGACTCTACAGTATTAAGTGGGGTCAAGAGCCTATAAGGTCACCAACAAACTAATATACACAAATATTTTCTTGCAATATGGCAAAATATACAAAAAAAAAAATTTAAATTTCCAATAAAAACATTCAAAATCTTAGTTTTAACGTTTCTATCTGGCCACTGCTACATTCTGAATCAGCCTCTTAATAGTTTTTAGAATTCCTTTTCAAAAGTGATCCATTTCTGGAGTCATCCTTCATATTGAGGTCCTGTTGATTTTCCTGGTTAATTCCTTGGTACGTCGATTCTCTGCCTTCTTCTACAACTATGTTCTAAAATCATAATTTTGCCCCTAACAAATCTCACTTTCTTCCACCGTCTCCTCAAATGTCTCTCCCAGTGTTAAGCCGCCATCACTGCTCTCGGAAACGCTTCCCCGGAAGTACTGCAGGGTGGCGCTGTGGTTGGGGTCCAGGTCAGAGGTCAGGTTGCTGGGGGCCGGAAGCAGCTGGACTTTGCTCTTTTTTTTTCCATTCTGGTAGACCCCGTTGTGTGTGAAAAATGCGTTTGAGTTTTTAGCAGCTTTGGGTTTATACTTGACTTGACTCCTGAAGAAACAGCTTTTGCACGGAAAATACTGGAGGAGGAAGAGGTTCCATTGTTTACGGAGCTCTGTTTTGACCTGCAGAGAAATAAGGAAAGTGTTTGCATAAGGAGAAGTTTGGGCTGAATACAACCTTTATGGCATGTTGTTTTGGACAATACAAAAGCGCTGGACCAATTATATACATTCACAGCGCTTCACTATTTCCACATTTTGTTATGTTACAGCCTTATTCCAAAATGGATTAAATTCATTATTTTTCTCAAAATTCTACAAGCACTACCCCATAATGACAACGTGAAAGAAGTTTGTTTGAAATCTTTGCAAAATTATTGAAAATAAAAAAAAATCCCATGTACATAAGTACCACAGCCTTTGCTCAATACTTTGGTGAAGCATCTTTGGCACCAATTACAGCCTCAAGTCTTTTTGAGTATGATGCTACAAGCGTGGCACACCTATTTTTGGACCTCTCAAGCTCCATCCATCAGGTTGGATGGGGAGCATCCGTGCAAAGTCATCTTCAGATCTCTCATGAGATGTTCAATCGAGTTCATGTCTGGGCTCTGGCTGGGCCACTCAAGGACATTCACAGAGTTGTCCCGTAGCCACTCCTTTGTTATCTTGGCTGTGTGCTTAGGGTCGTTGTCCTGTTGGAAGATGAACCTTCACCCCAGTTGGAGGTCCAGAGCGCTCTGGAGCAGGTTTTCATCAAGGATGCATTCATCTTTCCCTCAAACCAGACTAGTCTCCCAGTTCCTGCCACTGAAAAACATCCCCACAGCATGATGCTGCCACCACCATGCTTCACTGTAAGGATGGTATTGGTCAGGTGTTGAGCGGTGCCTGGTTTCCTCCAGACATGACACTTGCCATTCAGGCCAAAGAGTTTGTCCTGAATGGTCTTTGTTTCATCAGATCAGAGAATTATGTTTCTCATGGTCTGAGAGTCCTTTAGGTGCCCTGTGGCAAACTCCAGGCGGGCTGTCATGTGCCTTTTACTGAGTAGTGGCTTCCGTATGGCCACTCTACCATACAGGCCTGATTGGTGGAGTGTTACAGAGATGGTTGTTCTTCTGGAAGCTTCTCCTCGCTCCACAGAGAAACGCTGGAGCTCTGTCAGAGTGACCATCGGGTTCTTGGTCATCTCCCTGACTAAGGTCCTTCTCTCCCAATCACTCAATTTGGCTGGGCGGCCTGCTCTAGGAAGAGTCCTGGTGGTTCCAAACTTCTTCCATTTATGGATGATGGAGGCCATTGTGCTCATTGGGACCTTTAATGCTGCAGAAATTTTTCTGTACCCTTCCCCAGATCTGTGCCTCCATACAATCCTGTCTCTGAGGTCTACAGACAATTCCTTGGACTTCATGGCTTGGTTTGTGCTCTGACTTGCACTGGTAACTGTGGGACCTTATATAGACAGGTGTGTGCCTTTCCAAATCATGTCCAATCAAATAAATTTACTACAGGTGGACTCCAATCAAGTTGTAGTAACATCTCAAGGATGATCAGTGGAAACAGAATGTACCTGAGCTCAATTTTGAGTGTCATGGCAAAGGCTGGGATACGTATGTACATGGGATTTTATTCATTTTTTATTTTTAATAAATTTGCAAAGATTTTAAACACACCTCTTTCATTATGTCATTATGGGGTATTGTTTGCAGAATTTTGAGGAAAATAATGAATTTAATCCATTTTGGAATAAGGCTGTAAAATAACAAAATGTGGAAAAAGTGAAGCGCTGTGAATACTTTCTAGGTGCCCTGTATATACATGGAGGGACTGGGCTTTGACTATTCCTACAATGTAACATGAGTTGTGGTTTCGCTTCTATGCCAATATTGTAGCAGTGATAAAGCGGTGAAGCTCCAAAAATGGCAATGGGATGGTAGGGGGGAGTGTGGCAATTTTGCTCCATCTAAAAGTTGCTGCTGATCTGTGACATTTATAAGTGAATATTTTCATAATGCCTTATATATAAAGAGCCATCAACATTAGCTAAAAGGGAAGGGGCACAATGAACCTGAGTTGTATGAGCAAGGCTGCTGTTAGGTAGGCTGTATAGGGCCCTGTGATTTCTAACAGCCCCCCTGAGGACATAGATGTATCAATCCCTTTCTCATCTGCACAGATGAATGAATAGGAAGTGCTCTGAGGCTTCCTGCTCATTCACAAACTCTAATGAATGGACACAGGAGTGATTGGTACCGGTTGCTCACTGTGTGCATTCCGGAAAGGAAGGGGCCAGCAAATTACACATTTACTGGCCCCTTCCCCTGCTCCCCATTCTGAAACATCCCCCTGTGTGCACGTAGCAGCTGCCAGTGGGAGAGGGGAGGAGGGAAGCCGGCAGCATTGTGGAGGAAAGGGGCACACAGGGGGGGCCCCCGACCACAGATGAAAGGGGCACATGTGCTAAGACCAATCCCCCCGCAGTGCATCAGGAGGGAGAAAGAGGAGGAGAAGCTGGCAGCCCTGCAGGGGGAGGCAGAAAAGGACTGGTTTCTGCAATAAGACAGCACAGCCGGCCCTCCTGCTTAGCAGGTGCTTGGGCCCCCTTTTTGACAACCTGATCAACTCTATGCGAAGGAGATGTGCTGCACTGCATGAGGCAAATGGTGGTCACACCAGATACTGACTGGTTTTCGGACCCCCTCCCCCCGACCCCTCCAATACAGTAAAACTGCACATTTTAGACTGGCCTTTTATTGTGGTCAGCCTAAGGCACACCTGTGCAATAATGATGCTGTCTAATCAGCATCTTGATATGCCAGACCTGTGAGGTGGATGGATTATCTCGGCAAAGGAGAAGCGCTCACTAACACAGATTTAGACAGATTTGTGTACAATATTTGAGAGAAATAGGCCTTTTGTGTACATAGAAAAAGTCGTGGATCTTTGAGTTTAGCTCATGATAAATAGGGGCAAACACAAAAGTGTAGCATTTATAATTTTGCTCAGTGTAATTGTCTAGGTGGAGGTCCTCTCTGTCCTCCCGTTGCCATCAAGCAGAGACACAATTTTATCAAACTATCTAATGAACTGATCATTTCACACCCTCCCTGGAGGAACTGGGGGTCCTTCACTGGAGAATTTGGAGGGGCCCATCATCCAGATTCTCCTCTAAGCCTTGGATTTCTAGTCAAGCCCAGATAGAAGTCGCAGAATCAATATTAGCATTTAATTACTGGATCCTAATGAGAAGAAAACAGATGATGTCGATAAGAGGGTAAATGAAGAAGGCGGTTTATAGATCAATGACTCAACTTCCTCGGCTGAGTGTAATCTGTGTACGCTTGTTACTGTGCTAAGGATTAATTAACCCTGGGGGAGCCGGAGGGATCGCTGCTAACTGCAGAGCATTATGTACATTTTATTTTACAAACAGCTCAGACACATGAGAGGGATTGAGTATAGACACAAAACGTCTGAAGACATTGATTGTAGAGGCTGTTCTAGGCTGTGTCTACAGATAGAGCCACTGTTGTGGACTGTGATTACAGATGGGGCCACTGTCCCAGGGTTGAAGGGTTATCTGAGAGTCTGGCAACTACAGATGGGGCCATTGCACCACAGTCTGGGGGAATCTGATGGCCCAGTGACTACAGATGAGTAGTGTAGTGTAGTGTACTGTCTCAAAGTTTAAGGGGTCCTAAGGGCCTAGTGACTGCTGATGTGGCTACTCTTCCAGAGTTCGAAGGGATCTGAGAGTCTAGTGACCACTGATGGGCTATTGTCACAGGGTCTGGGGGGAGGGGGGTCGTGGGCCTAGTGACTACAGATGGGGCTACTCTCCCAGGGTCCCCAGTGCACTCCAATGCCTCCAATGACCCCTGTGCCTTTAGCGACCTCTGTGCACTCCTATGCCTCTAGTGAACCCTGTGCACCCCTATGCCTCCAGTGACCTCAATGCACCCCTATGCCTCCAGTGACCCCTTAGCACTGCTGTGCCTCCAGTAAACCCTGTGCATCCCTGTGCCTCCAGTGACAACTGTGCACCCCTGTGCCTCCAGTGAACCCTGTGCACCCCTGTGCCTCCAGTGAGCCCTGTGCCTCCAGTGAACCCTGTGCACCCCTGTGCCTCCAGTGAACCCTGTGCATTTAGCAACCCCTGTGCACCTCTGTGCCTCCAGTGAGCCCTGTGCATTTAGCAAATTCCTATGCACCTCTGTGCCTCCAGTGAGCCTTGTGTACCCCTGTTCCTCCATTGAGCCCTGTGCATTCGGCGACCCCAGTAAACTCCTGTACCTCCAGCGAATCCTGTGCACCTCTGTGCCTCCAGTGAGCTCTGTGCATTTAGCGAACCTCTGTGCACCCCTATGCCTCCAGTAACCTATGTGCAGACCTATGCCTCCAGTGACTTATGTGCACACCTATGCCTCCAGTGACCTCTGTGCACACCTATGCCTCCAGTGACCTCTGTGCACACCTATGCCTCCAGTGACCTCTGTGCACACCTATGCCTCCAGTGACCTCTGTGCACACCTATGCCTCCAGTGACCTATGTGCACACTTATGCCTCCAGTGACCTATGTGCACGCCTATGCCTCCAGTGACCTATGTGAACGCCTATTCCTCCAGTGACCTCTGTGCAGGCCTATGCCTCCAGTGACCTCTGTGCACGCCTATGCCTCCAGTGACTTATGTGCACGCCTATGCCTCCAGTGACCTCTGTGCACGCCTATGCCTCCAGTGACCTATGTGCACGCCTATGCCTCCAGTGACCTCTGTGCACACCTATGCCTCCAGTGAGCCCTGTGCATTTAGCAACCCTTGTGCACCTCTTTGCTTCCAATGACCCCTGAGCACTCCTTTGCCTCCAGGTAATCTGTGAACCCTGTACTGAGCACCCAGTGTCTCAAGTGACCCCAACAACCCTGTGCCCTTAGTGACTTTGGGACCCTTGTGCACTCCTGTGACCCCCATGTCTCCAATAACCCCAGTGCTCCTGCCCCTTCAGTGATTCTGTAACCCCTGTGCACTCCTATGCCTCCAGGGAATCAGTGAACCCTGCGCACTCTTTTGACCCCAGTGTCTCCAGAGACCCCAACATTCCTGTACCCTCAGTGGCTTTGTAACCCTTGTGCACTCTTGTGATCTCCGTGCCTCCAACGACCCCAGCGCTCCTGTGTCTCCAGTGACTCTTTTGTCTCTAGTGACCCCAGTGACCCCTGTGCCTCCCTAGACTCCTATGCATCCTGAGTCATTTTGTGACCCCAGTGAGCACTGAGAACCTCCATGACACCTGTGTCTCCACAATCTCAGGCACACTCCTTTATTTTCTGTACTGTCTCTCTCCATGTGGATATGGACCCCTGTCCGTGACAGTCCCACTGGCGAGTTTTCCCTTCCTGTCCTTTAAACAAACAGGAAATTAGATAAAATCTCTAGAAAGCGAGGCAAAATCTCCTTTAAGATAGTTGGAAAATTTGGAAGTTTAGAAGATAGTCTTATTCTGGTGACAATTCCAAATGTTGTATTTTCCCTCACTTTCTCTATGGGCACAGTGGTGACACCAGGACAAAAATACAGGGTGAATCTCCTCAGTGGGGGCACGATAAAAACCCTTTCTTAGTGCATCCAAAACTAAAACAAATGGTTCTAGATACACTTTAACATTTGGCTGAAAATGCAAAAAACCCGTAAAGCATTTACTTACCTCCCCATTGGTGAAACAATACAAATAGGCAACCACAAAGCCCTAAAAATAAGAATAAAAAGAGATGATTCATTCAAATTAACCAAAAAATAAATAAAACTAAAATTGTTCATGTTTTATAATCCTATCACAGAATTTTCCAGTTCTGTATAAAACAGCCTTACCAAGTCAAATAAATGCTGATTGCCCGTGTTTATTTCTCTCATACATGAACAATTTGAGATTTCATCATCCTTTGGATGTGCTTGTGGAAAAGAGTGAGAAAGATCTTGGCAGCCCATTTACTTCTTTGTGGTGTGTTAATGTACAGTAAAACCTTGGATTACGCGCATAATTCGTTCCAGAAACATGCTTGTAACCCAAAGCACTTGTATATCAAAGCAAATTTCCCCATAAGAAATAATGGAAAATTTTACTTGTCTTGCAAAACGCTCTCAAACCAAGTTACTCTCAAACCAAGGTTTTACTGTACATGCATTAACATGTGTTATGTTGTACATAAAAACACCAATAAAGGTGGGGAAGGGGGAAGGGGGGCACCAGCCTTGTACATTAACCAAGACACCATTTATTTAAGAATAAAAAGAAATATACTCTCAAACAATAGAGAGCATCAGGCCCATAGCAAATTTCCAACAGATCAACCAAAATTGGTAGATGGATCAAGAGGAGCGTCCCAGAGTTCAGCAGATGTTAATGCATTTCAAGGGTGTCCTCTCTTCTTCTACCAGCACGTTAGTGACTGCAGAACTCTGGGACATCCTCTCGGGTCATCTAGTGGTGCACTACCGATTTTGGTTGATCTGTTGGAAATTTTTGGTGGACTTGATGCTCTACATTTCTTTGTGAATACATTACTTTTTATTTTTAAATAAATGGTGTCTCGGTTAATGCACAAGGCTGGTGTGTCTCCCTTTTTTTTCAGTTTTTATGCATAGTTCTTAAGGATGGGCAGCAAGGCCAAGTGGAACTTAGAAGACCATGACCTGGGTCCTGTGCTGGAGATGCCTGGAATCTAGCGAGAACCTCCCCAAAAAGACTGGTGCCATACCTTAAGGCAGAAGTGATATTGTATCTATTTGGTGTTATGTTGTGTGTTAATGTGTGTTGCGTTAAGGCAATAGGGCAGCAATAATGGCCCTTTTTTCCCAATGCAACACTCCACAACCTAATGCCTTGCGGGACACATTACGGTGCAGGTGTCGCTTTAGTGCATAGGATTCCTATGACTGGCAGCACAACACTGTAATGCTATGTACACGCAATAGGATTTTCCGACAACAAAATCCATGGATTTTTTTCCAAAGGATGTTGGCTCAAACTTGTCTTGCATACACAACGGTCACATAAATGTTGTCGGAAATTCCGAACGTCAAGAACGTTCGGAAGCACAGTGGTGTAGTGGGTAGCACTCTCGTCTAGCAGTAAGAAGGGTCGATGGTTCAAATCCCAACCATGACACTACCTGCCTGGAGTTTGCATGTTCTCCCTGTGCCTGCGCGGGTTTCCTCCGGGTGCTCTGGTTTCCTCCCACACTCCAAAGACATGCTGGTAGGTTAATTGGCTTCTGTCCAAAATTGGCCCTAGTATATGAATGTTAGGGACCTTGGATTGTGGGCTCCTTAAGGGTAGGGATTGATGTGAGTGTGCGATATATGTGTGGAGCGCTGCGTAAAAATTGACACAGCGCTATATGGGTACCTTAGATAAAAATAGGAATAGTTGTAGACACGCACCCACACTTGCTCAGGTTGAACTCGATGGACTGGTGTCTTTATTCAACCTTACTAACCATGTAACTATGTAACGCGGTGACGTACAACACATACGACGAGCCGAGAAAAATGAAGCTCAATAGCCAGTGCGGCTCTTCTGCTTGATTCCCAGCATGCATGGAACTTTTGTGCGTCGGAATTGTGTACACGCGCTCGGAATTTCCGACAACAAATCTTGTTGTCGGAAAATTTGGGAGACCTGCTCTCAAACATTTGTTGGCGGAAATTCCGACAACTGATGTTCTATGGAGCCTACACACGGTCTGACTTTCCGACAACAAGCTCACATCCAACATTTGTTGTCGGAAAATCCTATTGTGTGTACGGCCCATATTGCATGTTACATATGTTACTACTTATTGCAGTAATGTGTGTCTTATCACTCAGTGTGGTAACACATGCTTTACCGTGATGCAGAAAAGTAAATGGACCCAAGTAGAAGTAGGACAGGCAGAATGGTGAGGATACGCATGTACAGTCTTTCTGAACGGTGAGTCAGGGTTCCTTCTCAGTGCTTAGCTTCCTCCCTTCTCTAAGAGAGCATGCTTCTCCAGTCATACAAAACATCGTAGATAGGTTTCCTCTGTCTGTCATAATTTAGTTGCCTTATATTTCCCCTTTATTAATGACAAAAGTCACCCCATTCCCTGCACAACCGCTGGATTCCCATCAGCGTCTACCTGGAAGGAGCTCAGAGTCAGCTGGATGAAGCGCAGGATGTGTTTGGTGAGCCCTTTAATGTGTTCATCGCTGACAAAGGTGAAGAAGACTTCGTGTGTCCCCAGCAGAGGGATGAGGATGAGCGTTGCTTTAGCGAATCTTAAGAGACAAAAAAAAAAAAAAAAAAAAAAGGTAACCGTGTACAACATCATTTACTCTGATTCCACTAGATGGCGATCAATCAAAGAGCACAAATTATAGATACAGTGGAACCTCGGTTTGCAAGTAACGCGGTTAACGAGCACTGTATTTTTAAAATTCCTAACTTGGTTTGCGAGTGTTGTCTTGCAACCCGAGCAGGATTCAGGCCAAAAGTGGTGTGCAGTATTGCTTTTGGTCTGAGGTTCGGGGGCGACGGAGCCGAGCAGAGCCGAAAGTCGACGATCGGTGCCATTCGGAAATGCACGGAAAGGCCCAAGGACAGTTCGGCTGACCTCGGCAAACCTCGGCAAGGCTCGTGAACGGAGTCTTTCCGAGGTTTGCCGAGGTCCGCCGAAGTGTCCCTCGGGCCTTTTCGGCCGTTTCCGAGGCTCTCCGGCGCCCCCCCACCTCTGGCCGCATGCGGTATTGAATCCCATTGAAGTCAATGCAGAACGAATTATTTTAGTTTCCATTGACTTCAATGGGAAAACTCGCTTTGATATGCGAGTACATTGGATTATGGAACGGATTATGCTTGTAATCCGAGGTTCCACTGTATTTATTACAATATGTCCAATCCCAATGATGGGCTGTGTGATGGGGAATAAGGTGGCATGAGTTCCATTATCCCTTCCCTGCTTACTGCTCTACCTTGCCCACTGCAATCCACTGCCTACTGTCCTTCCTTATCTACTGCCACTGCCATTTCCTGCCCACCGCACTTCCCTGCATTCTGCCTTTCTCTGCCTATTTTGCCTCCTTGCATATGGCCCTTTACTGCCTACTGTACTCCCCCCCACCTGCGACCCTGCCCTGCCTACTGTTTTTCCTTTACTACCGTAGTGCCTACACTGATTTTCCGGGAGGCTGATGGTGAGGTGGTCGTGTTTTGTTGCCTCACATCTTGGAATTAAAATGGATTGTTTGAGGATTTCCATCATTTAATTTACTGACCATGCCCACAACTTTAAAGATTTTTTTTTATTATTATTGTGAAGCAAAAAAATAGGATAAAATAACATAAAAAGTCAATGTGCATAACTATTCACCCCCCTAAAGTCAATACTTTGTAGAGCCACCTTTTGCGGCTATCACAGCTCCAAGTTGCTTTGGATAAGTCTCTATGAGCTTGCAACATCTTACCACTGGGATTTTTGCCCATTCCTCCTTGCAAAACTGCTCCAGCTCCTTCAAGTTGGATGGTTTGCACTTGTTGACAGCAATCTTTAAGTCTGACAACAGATTTTTTATTGGATTGAGGTCTGGGCTTTGACTAGGCCATTCCAACACATTTACATGTTTCCCCTTAAACCACTCAAGTGTTGCTTTAGCAGTGTGTTTGGGGTCATTGTCTTGCTGGAAGGTGAACCTCCGTCCTAGCCTCAAATCACACACAGAGTGGTACAGGTTTTGCTGAAGAATATCCCTGTAATTTAGCACCATCCATCTTTCCCTCAACTCTGACCAGTTTCCCAGTACCGACTGCTGAAAAACAACCCCACAGCATGATGCTGCCACCACCATGTTTCACAGTAGGGATGGTGTTCTTTGGGTGATGTGATATGCTGGGTTTGCGCCAGACATAGCGTTTTCTTTGATGGCCAAAAAGTTAAATTTTAGTCTCATCAGACCAGAGCACCTTCCTCCATACATTTTGGGAGTCTCCCACATGCCTTTTCGCAAACTCAAAACTTGCCATTTTGTTTTTTTGCTGAAAGTAATGGCATTCTTCTGGCCACTCTGCCATAAAGCCCAACTCTATGGAGCGTACGGCTTATTGTCGTCCTATGTACAGATACTCCAGTCTCTGCTGTGGAACTCTGCAGCTCCTCCAGGGTTACCTCAGGTCTCTGTGCTGCCTCTCTGATTAATGCCCTCCTTGCCCGGTCCATGAGTTTTGGTGTGCTGTCATCTCTTGGCAGGTTTGCTGTTGTGCCATGTTCTTTCCATTTGGTTATGATAGATTTGGTGGTGCTCCTAGGGATCATCAAAGATTTGGATATTTTTTTTATAACCTAACCCTGACTTGTACTTCTCAACAACATTGTCCCTTACTTGTTTGAAGAATTCCTTGGTCTTCATGGCAGTGTTTGGTTAGTGGTGCCTCTTGCTTAGGTGTTGCAGCCTCTGGGGCCTTTCTAAAAGGTGTGTATATGTAATGACAGATCATGTGACACTTAGATTGCACACAGGTGGACATCATTTCACTAATTATGTGACTTCGGAAGGTAATTGGTTGCACCAGAGATTTTTATGGGCTTCATAACAAAGGGGGTGAATACATACGCACATGCCAATTATCAGTTTTTTATTTCTGGCAAATAGTTTTATGTATATACTTTTCTAATTTTACTTCACCAAATTAGACTATTGTGTTCTGATCCATCACATATAATGCAGATTAAAAAAAACATTGAACTAAAGGCTGTAATGTAACAAAATAGGTAAAAAGCCAAGGGGGGTGAATACTTTTGCAAGGCACTGTATCTATTTCCCTCCCTCGCCCACTGCCCTTCCCCACCTACTTCCCTCCAATATATTTGGTTGGTAAAGGTGTGTTGGACTGGTAAGACTACTGATAGAAAGAGTACAATCTGTACACCGTCCACCACTATTAATAATATTAACTTTACCATTACAAATATCAATATCATAACTAATACCTCCACCACCACTACTCCTCTGCTACCACTAGAGGCACTATGACTGCTGGAACTATACATTCTGTTTTTGTACGACAACCACAATCATCACTTTTGTTACTTCTCACTCTTTCTGAAATTATTACTAATGATACCCCCAGTACCAGAAGTGTTACTACTAATATTACCTCAGGTATGACTGCGTCTGAAGATTAGCTACTGCCCACCACTAGGAGTACATCCATTACCAGTAAGGTAACAATGGCTATTACTAATAATACTTCTGTTACTACTAGATATTAGACATGTGCAATTCGTAATTCGTTTTTTAATGAATTCTGACAAATTGGTTAATTCCAATATTTCCAAATTTTTCAATTTCCGAAATTACGAATTTCCGAATTTCGAATTTACAAATTACGAATTTCCGAATTTCGAATTTACAAATTACGAATTTCCGAATTTCGAATTTACAAATTTTCGATTTTCCGAATTTCAGAAATACGAATTTCTGAATTTCCAAATTTCCAAATTTTAGATTTTAGAATTTCGAATTTCCGAATTTTCAAATTTCCGAATTTCGAATTTCTGAATTCCGAATTTTTGGAATTCGAAAATTCGGAAATTAAAAAATTCGAAAATCCGAAAATTTTAAAATCTGAAAAAAAGAAAGAAAATCTGTAAAATTGAAATAATAGCTAACTATTAAATTATAGGTATTGGAATTTCCTTTCAAATTTGTGTTGTGAATGTAACAAGTATGAATTTATCCAAAGTTACGAATTATCTGAAATAACGAATGCCATATCTAAATAATTGGAACGTAACGATCTAATAATAATAAATAACATTAATAATAAAACCTTTTTATTATTATTATTTATTATTCATTTGCTCCATTCCATTTGTTTAGATGCGGCATTCGTTATTTTGGATAATTCTTAACTTCAGATAAATTCGTATTTGTTACATTCCCAAACAGCCAAATTTGAAAGGAAATTCCAATACCTATAAATTTAATAGTTAGTTATTTCAAATTTTACTGATTTTCTTTTTTTTTTTCCAGATTTTCGAATTTCTGAATTTTCAAATTCCGAAAATTCGGAATTCGAAAATCCGAAAATTTGAAATTCGTAAATTCGAAAATTTGGGAATCCGAAAATTCTAAATTTCGAAAATTCCGAAAATTCGAAATTCTGAAATTCTGAAATTTGAAAATCAGAATTTTCGGATTTCCGAATTAATGAATTTCCGAAAAAAAAGCAAAAAACGAATGAAACGAAAACAAACTAATTTTTTAGCACATGTCTACTAGATATCAGTATTAACTACAGAATATCCTTATCAGGACATTTTATGATTGTTCTTACTCACCGGTACTTGTAATCGGTAAACTTTAGCTGTTGGGCTTTCAGCTTCATATGTAGAAGATGTAATATCCGGATGTACACCATGAAATTTATCTGCAGACAGACAGAAGACACCGGCCTGGGTTACGTTATGCTACATTTACAGAATTACGTTCTATAATGTAGATAGAATTGTATATGGATTTTGTGAAGACCTCAAAGCGGTTTAGAAGAAATATTTCTGCACCTTCACAAAGGTTGAAATGTATTGAGGTGCAAAGAATGCAATATACAAAATCAATTAAAGCGAAATCATGAACTGTTTTCAATATGTACTTCATTGCCTGGTATACAGTATATACCAGAGTGTTTATTTTTCTTCACCTGTTTCCTAGGACATTTATAAAGAATTTACACAACCATTCACTCCATGAAAAATCATGTACATTTGTTATGTGTGAACAGGGGGTTGGGTGGGGGGGGGGGGGGGGGGGTGTTGGGGAACAAATGTTATTAGGCTGTAATCCTGTGCTTTTAGAATGTATATTTTTCAGTTTACCATTATTCTGTATAAAATGTACTTTGTATAATGTACAGTGGAACCTTGGATTACAAGCATAATCCGTTCCAGGAGAATGCTCGTAATCCAAAGTACTCTCATATCAAAGCGAGTTTCCCCATTGAAGTCAATGGAAACTAAAATAATTTGTTCCGCATTGACTTCAATGGGATGCAATACCGCATGCGGCCAGAGGTGAGGGGGGCGCCGGAGAGCCTCGTAAACGGCCAAAGAGACCCGAGGACACCTCGGCTACCCTCAACAAACCAATAACCTCAACAAACTTTGATATGTACTCGCATATCAAAGCGAGTTTCCCCACTGAAGTCAATAGAAACTAAAATAATTTGTTCCGCATTGACTTCGATGGCATGCAATACCGCATGTGGCCAGAGGTGGGGGGGGCGCCGGAGAACCTCGTAAACGGCCGAAAAAGGCCGAGGACACCTCGGCTAACCTCAACAAACCTCGGAAAGACTCCGCTCCCTGAGGTTTGCCGAGGTCAGCCGAGCTGTCCTCGGGCCTTTCCATGCATTTCCGAATGGTGCCCCCCCCACCTCAGGCCAAATGCGGTACTGCACACGCTTTGGCCTGAATCGTGCTCGTTTTGCGAGACAACACTCGCAAACCGAGTTACGATTTTTAAAAATACAAGTGCTCGTATTGCGCAATGCTCGTTAACCGTGTTTCTCGCAATCTGAGGTTCCACTGTATAAATATTTTTCTTCAAAACACATACAGGTATGTCTTATTGACATGCCATGCGATTTTATTCATGGCAATTTTCAAGCATAATCATTTACAATTGTTGTTTTTCTTATAGTATATATATAACTTCATGCAACACTTTCAAAAACTCCTGAAGAAGCTCTTCTGGGTGAAACATGTAGAGTAAGAAGTGGTTGTACATGTCAAAAGAGATAATATGTGATTCTTGTAAATGTTTATTGCAATTTTATAGAATTGTTTAAATAAAATTATTATATTTTTCTACTTTGATTGACTAATATATCCTTTGGTACCTTAAGGCCCCTTTCACACTGGGGCAGTGGGGGCGTCGGCGGTACAACAGCGCTATTTTTAGCGCTGTTGTACCGTCGTTCTTGCAGCTGTATTCGGCCGCTAGCAGTTTTAACCCCCGCTGGCGGCCAAAAAAGGGTTAAAATCACTCGTACAGCGGGGCTATAGCCGCGGTATTGCCGCGGTATAGCCGCGCTGTCCCATTGATTTCAATGGGCAGGAGCGGTTTAGGAGCGGTGAATACACCGCTCCTTCACCGCTACAAAGAAGCGGTTTGCAGGACTTTTTTCACCGTCCTGCCAGCGCACCACTTCAGTGTGAAAGCCCTCGGGCTTTCACACTGAACAAACAGCGGAGGCTGTTTAGGGGCGGTTTGCAGGCGGTATTTTTAGCGCAATACCGCCTGCAAACCGCCCCAGTGTGAAAGGGGTCTAAAAGTCCCGCCTGCCCTTTCTTTTTTTACTTTCTTGTTCATATAGGATACAGTACCGAACTTTGATCTCTCATCACCCAGTTCCCAAATATTTATAGGCTAAACTTCTTTTTTTAAATTTTGGAATGAACGAAGATGGATTGGAACACCTATCAGGTTTTTTTATTGCTGTTTGTGCCCCTGAGATTCCTTCTCTCTATTTTTAATTTTTACCGTTCTCATTGAAAGTGAAAGTGAATCCCAAATTTTGGGTTGTCCTCAGAACAGCAATAGAGCGAAAATCTTCCGACGGGGGGACACAAAAATTTTATTCTGGCCAATTAAATAAATTAATGACAAGCACTTTACACGCCTAAAAGTGCCAAAAGGCGCCTAAGTGCATTTACTAAACGTGGCTTTAGGCGCGTTTTTGACGCTGCTTTTCTCCTGCCAGGTGAAAGGGGCTCAGGAGAGCCGGGCAAATACCCATGAGGGTGCACGAGGTCTAAAGGATTAGGCCTGGTTTATGGAGGAGTAAAATTTGGGAATTTCTTTTTAAATCGTGTAACTTTTACCAAATGATGAAATCTTTATACAGAAGACATTTGTCCGGGTTCATTTTTATATTTGTAGAAATTTGAAAAGAAATGAGAGAGAGACAGCCTGGAGCAAATGTATTAACAGACAAAGCAGCTGACTGTGTGATACAACCCATGACAGGCCCCATAGCCTGTGTAGCCCCCCTACATGTCCCGTGTGTGCCCTCTACATGTCCTGTGTGTGCCCTCTACATGTCCTGTGCGTGCCCTCTACATGTCCTGTGCGTGCCCTCTACATGTCCTGTGCGTGCCCTCTACATGTCCTGTGTGTGCCCTCTACATGTCCTGTGTGTGCCCTCTACATGTCCTGTGTGTGCCCTCTACATGTCCTGTGTGTGCCCTCTACATGTCCCGACTGTGTGTGCCCCCTACATGTCCTGTGCGTGCCCTCTACATGTCCCATGTGTGCCCTCTACATGTCCCATGTGTGCCCTCTACATGTCCCAGCTATGTGTGCCCTCTACATGTCCTGTGCTTGTCCTCTACATGTCCCATGCATGCCCTCTACATGTCCCGTGTGTGCCCTCTACATGTCCCGTGTGTGCCCTCTACATGTCCCGTGTGTGCCCTCTACATGTCCCGTGCGTGCCCTCTACATGTCCTGTGTGTGCCCTCTACATGTCCCAGCCATGTGTGCCCTCTATATGTCCCAGCCATGCCCTCTACATGTCCCAGCCATGCCCTCTACATGTCCCAGCCGTGTGTGCCCTCTACATGGCCCGTGAGTGCCCTCTACATGTCCTGTGTCCCCCCCTACATGTCCCGTGTGTGCCCTCTACATGTCCCGTGTGTGCCCTCTACATGTCCCGTGTGTGCCCTCTACATGTCCCGTGTGTGCCCTCTACATGTCCCGTGCATGCCCTCTACATGTCCTGTGCGTGCCCCCTACATGTCCCGTGCGTGCCCTCTACATGTCCTGTGTGTGGCATCTACATGTCCTGTGCATGTCCTTTACATGTCCTGTGTGTGCCCTCTACATGTCCCGGCTGTGTGTGCTCTCTACATGTCCCAGCCATGCCCTCTACATGTCCCATGTGTGCCCTCAACATGTTCTGGCCGTGTGTGCCCTCTACATGTCCTGTGCGTGCCCTCTACATGTCCTGTGTGTCCCCCCTACATGTCCTGTGTGTGCCCTCTACATGTTCCATGTGTGCCCTCTACATGTCCTCTGTGTGCCCTCTATATGTCCTGTGCGTGCCCTCTACATGTCCTGTGCGTGCCCTCTACATGTCCTGTGTGTGCCCTCTACATGTCCTGTGCGTGCCCTCTACATGTCCTGTGCGTGCCCTCT
The DNA here is from genome assembly GCF_042186555.1 of Aquarana catesbeiana. Taxonomy (NCBI): domain Eukaryota; kingdom Metazoa; phylum Chordata; class Amphibia; order Anura; family Ranidae; genus Aquarana; species Aquarana catesbeiana. The sequence continues at coordinate 225,218,175 of NC_133335.1, forward strand.
ACATGTCCTGTGCGTGCCCTCTACATGTCCTGTGCGTGCCCTCTACATGTCCTGTGCGTGCCCTCTACATGTCCCGTGCGTGCCCTCTACATGTCCCGTGCATGCCCTCTACATGTCCCGTGCGTGCCCTCTACATGTCCCGTGCGTGCCGTCTACATGTCCCGTGCGTGCCCTCTACATGTCCCGTGCGTGCCCTCTACATGTCCTGTGCGTGCCCTCTACATGTCCTGTGCATGCCATCTACATGTCCTTTGTACCCTCTACATGTCCTGTACATGCCCTCTACATGTCCTGTGTATGCCCTCTACATGTCATGTGCGTGCCCTCTACATTTCCTGTGCGTGCCCTCTACATGTCCTATGCGTGCCCTCTACATGTCCTGTGTGTGCCCTCTACATGTCCTGTGCGTGCCCTCTACATGTCCCGTGTATGCCCTCTACATGTCCCGTGCGTGCCCTCTACATGTCCTGTGTCCCCCCCCTACATGTCCCGTGTGTGCCCTCTACATGTCCCGTGTGTGCCCTCTACATGTCCCGTGTGTGCCCTCTACATGTCCCGTGTGTGCCCTCTACATGTCCCGTGTATGCCCTCTACATGTCCCGTGCATGCCCTCTACATGTGCTGTGTGTGCCCCCTACATGTCCTGTGCGTGCCCCCTACATGTCCCATGCGTGCCCTCTACATGTCCTGTGTGTGGCATCTACATGTCCTGTGCGTGTCCTCTACATGTCCTGTGTGTGCCCTCTACATGTCCCGGCTGTGTGTGCTCTCTACATGTCCCAGCCATGCCCTCTACATGTCCCGTGTGTGCCCTCAACATGTTCTGGCCGTGTGTGCCCTCTACATGTCCTGTGCGTGCCCTCTACATGTCCTGTGTGTCCCCCCTACATGTCCTGTGTGTGCCCTCTACATGTTCCATGTGTGCCCTCTACATGTCCTCTGTGTGCCCTCTATATGTCCTGTGCGTGCCCTCTACATTTCCTGTGTATGCCCTCTACATGTCCTATGCGTGCCCTCTACATGTCCTGTGCGTGCCCTCTACATGTCCTGTGCGTGCCCTCTACATGTCCTGTGCATGCCATCTACATGTCCTTTGTACCCTCTACATGTCCTGTACATGCCCTCTACATGTCCCGTGCGTGCCCTCTACATGTCCCGTGCGTGCCCTCTACATGTCCTGTGCGTGCCCTCTACATTTCCTGTGTGTGCCCTCTACATGTCCTATGCGTGCCCTCTACATGTCCTGTGCGTGCCCTCTACATGTCCTGTGCATGCCATCTACATGTCCTTTGTACCCTCTACATGTCCTGTACATGCCCTCTACATGTCCTGTGCATGCCCTCTACATGTCATGTGCATGCCCTCTACATTTCCTGTGCGTGCCCTCTACATGTCCTATGCGTGCCCTCTACATGTCCTGTGTGTGCCCTCTACATGTCCTGTACATGCCCTCTACATGTCCCGTGCGTGCCCTCTACATGTCCCGTGCGTGCCCTCTACATGTCCTGTGCGTGCCCTCTACATTTCCTGTGTGTGCCCTCTACATGTCCTATGCGTGCCCTCTACATGTCCTGTGCGTGCCCTCTACATGTCCTGTGCATGCCATCTACATGTCCTTTGTACCCTCTACATGTCCTGTACATGCCCTCTACATGTCCTGTGCATGCCCTCTACATGTCATGTGCATGCCCTCTACATTTCCTGTGCGTGCCCTCTACATGTCCTATGCGTGCCCTCTACATGTCCTGTGTGTGCCCTCTACATGTCCTGTGCGTGCCCTCTACATGTCCCGTGTATGCCCTCTACATGTCCCGTGCGTGCCCTCTACATGTCCTGTGTGTCCCCCCTACATGTCCTGTGTGTGCCCTCTACATGTCCTGAGTGTGCCCTCTAAATGTCCCGTGTGTGCCCTCTAAATGTCCCGTGTGTGCCCTCTAAATGTCCCGTTTGTGCCCTCTACATGTCCCATGTGTGCCCTCTACATGTCCCATGTGTGCCCTCTACATGTCCTCTGTGTGCCCTCTACATGTCCTGTGTGTGCCCTCTACATGTCCCAGCCGTGTGTGCCCTCTACATGTCCCAGCCATGCCCTCTACATGTCCCATGTGTGCCCTCTACATGTCCTGTGCGTGCCCTCTACATGTCCTGTGCGTGCCCTCTACATGTCCTGTGACCACGTGATCAGCTGTGACCAATCACAGCGTGAACCAGGAAGTGCCGGTAAACGGCTTTCCTTGGTTCACGCTGACAGGGAGTGCCCATCAGCTGCCAGTCTGTGCCAAATCAGTAACGCCTGTCAGTGCCCATATATGTGCCAATCAATGCCCCATCAGTAATGCCTGTCAGTAGCTCCTCATCAGTGCTGCCTATCCAGTGGCATCTATCAGTGCCCATCAGTGCCGCCTATCAGTGACGCTTATCAGTGCCACCTATCAGTGCCCATCAGTGCTGCCTATCAGTGCCCATCAGTGCCCATCAGTGCTGCCTATCAGTGTAGCTTATCGGCTCCCATCAGTGCCGCCTATCAGTGACCATCAGTTCTACATATCAGTGCCCATCAGTGCCACCTTATCAGTGCCCATTAGTGCAGTCTTATCAGTGCCCGTCAGTGAAGGAGAAAACGAGAAACTAAGAAAAACTTATTTTTTTCAAAAATGTTGGTCTTTTTTAGTTTGTTTAGCAAAAAATAAAAACCGCAGAGGTGATCAAATACCACCCAAAGAAAGCTCTATTTGTGGGAACAAAATGATAAAAATTCTGTTTGGCTTCAGTGTAGCATGACCGCGCAATTGTCATTTAAACAGCACTGAAAACTGAAAATTGTCCTGGGCAGGAAGGGGGGAAAGTGCCCGGTATTGAAGTGGTTAACAAATCTAAACTAAACTAAATTAAACAAATCTGTTCGTCATGCACATGTCTATATGCCATGACTGGGCATGCAACCCCCCCTTCTCAGGCATCATGGTCTCCGGTGGCGTCATCCCGCCAAGCCGCGCTCCATGCTGCGCTTCATAGACATCCAGGGAGATATCAGCCGGGTTCCCCACTACTTCGGGTGAACGACTGGCGTGAGACCCGGCTTCCTTCACCTGGCGAGATTCCATCCTGGCATCCCTGTCTGATCATGTGAAAGTGTCTCTTGCGCTACTGCGAGTAAGCGGTAAATGTAACCAGTGACACAGCTCTAGTGAAAGATAAAACGAATGCTGCCAAACCTAAAAGTGAATCACAAGTCACCAACCCTAAAAAAATGTGTCAATAAAAGTGATCTAGCGCAAAAGATATACTCACTAGAAAATACAGTGATAAAACCATAAAAAACACTCTCAAAAAACTATAAAGTACTCATATAAAGTGAACACGTGAAATAGAGCACTGTGCAAAATATACAATGTGCAAACGTGACAAAAAGTGTCTAAATATTAATAATGATAAACATGTGCAAATGAGCAATATAGTGACAAAAAGTTTCCACGGATGTGAAAAAATGAATAATAAAATTAATAAAGATGTATCCCACAAAAATAAATAAATGACTTAATCAGAAGTCTTCTTAATAGACGATTGAAAAGAGGGTGAATATTTCTGAGTTCTTAGTGATATAATAGGTCCATAGTCAGTGGTGTTGGGAAAAATGTCAACACTTGTATATGTCCACAAAATATCCAAAACAGCCTCTCACTGGTTATCCCAAAACTCTCACCTATTGACACATCCCTGTCTGATCGATGAACCTGCTTATATTTATGAAAATGGGAGTGGCTCTATATTGGGTCTAATAAATGATTGTCCTTACTACACCTAGAGGCATGTATCCTTTGTTCTTATAAGCTGTCATGTGAACCTGATGTCTATGGTTTATGTACTTTAGGTTGTTATTGGGCGCCCGCCATTATTATAATATTTTCTCTACAGAGTCTTTTCTGTAGAGTTTTCATTTCTTTGAGTTGATTCATTTTTTTTCTATCTTTTGTAAACAATTTAGGAAAGCTTCATTGTAATTTTCTTTCAAGATCACATCAATATTATTATGATCAGTTGTGCTTTGCCTATTTGGTAACTGCGTGTGTTCCGTGTGTGCCCTGTACATGTGATGTGCATGCCCCATGTTTCTTCTTTGTATGTCTATGTATGTGAGTTTCCTGTGCGCACAAATTTGTTTGTTTTTCGTTTCATTCTTTTTTTGCTTTTTTCGGAAATCTGAAAATTTGGAAATTCGGAAATTTGGATTTTAAAATTTCCGAATTTCTCAATTCCGAATTTTCAAATTTTGGAATTTCCGAATTTTTGGATTTCCGAATTTTCAAATTTTCGAATTTCCAATTTTGAATTTCCGAATTTCCGAATTTTCCAATTTTCAGATTTTCATTCTTATATTTGGATTTTCACATTTCCAAATTTTTGAATTTTCAAATTCACGAAATTTAGAATTTCCAAAATTTCTGTTTTTCGTTTCATTCTTTTTTTGCTTTTTTCGGAAATCCAAAAATTTGGAAATTCGGAAATCCGGATTTTCAAATTTCCGAATTTCTCAATTCCGAATTTTCAAATTTCGGAATTTCCGAATTTTTGGATTTCTGAATTTTCAAATTTTCGAATTTCCAATTTCCGAATTTTCCAATTTTCAGATTTTCATTCTTATATTCGGATTTTCAAATTTCCAAATGTTTGAATTTTCAAATTTCCGAAATTTAGAATTTCCAAAATTTCTGTTTTTCGTTTCATTCTTTTTTTGCTTTTTTTCAGAAGTCTGAAAATTCGTAAATTCGGAAATCCAAAAATTCGGGATTTCAAATTACCGAATTTCTGAATTCCGAATTTTCAAATTTCGGAATTTTGGAGTTTCCGGATTTCCGAATTTTCAAATTTTTGAATTTCCAATTATGAATTTCCGAATTTTCAAATTTCCAATTATGAATTTCCGAATTTTCAAATTTCTAAATTTTCCAATTTTCAGATTTTCAATTTTATATTCGGATTTTCAAATTTCCAAATTTTTGAATTTTCAAATTTCCAAAATTTAGGATTTCCAAATTTTCGAATTTCTGAATTTTCGAATTTCCAAAGTTTCTGTTTTTTGTTTCATTCATTTTTTCGAAAATCCAAAAATTCCAGAATTCAGAAATCCGAAAATTCGGATTTTCACAGTTCCGAATTTCTGAATTCCGAATTTTCAAATTTCCAAATTTCTGAAATTTCGGATTTCCGAATTTTCAAATTTTGGAATTTCCAATTTTGAATTTCTGAATTTTCGAATTTCCAAATTTTCCAATTTCCGAATTTTCCTATTTTCTGATTTTCATTCCTATATTCGGATTTTCAAATTTCCGCATTTTCGAATTTCCGAATATCCAAATTTCCGAACTTCTGAACTGAATTTCTGAAATTTCGAATTTCCAAATCCGAATTTTCCGATTTCCGAAATTCGAAAATTTTGAATTTTCGGAAATTCGAAAATTCGGAAATTTAAAATTTCAGAAATTTGAAATTTCGGTAATTGAAAATTTAGGAAAGTCGAAATTTCGGAAATTGAAAAAAATTCGGAAATTTCGGAATTAACGAATTTGTCAAAATTAGTTCATGAACGAATTCGGAACTAAACGAATTGCACATGTCTTGTTGTGTGTGAGCCCCGTACATTGGCTGTGTATGCCTCTTGTGTTTCTGTGCTTATCCTGTAAAGATGAAGTCATGTAAATACTTACAAACACACAGAGAAGCATCGGTCCCTTTATAATATACCAGATCCCTGTATTAGTAGTAGTCTCCCAGCACCTGGAATAGTGCACAACAAACATTATCAGGTCTTAGATTCATTATTTCCATGAAATTCATACCCAAATATTACATACAATAAAACGCCTACTATACACAAGAGCTTTATAATACAAAATATCTGTAAATAATGCATTTCAGAGGTCAGAGATAGACTGCATTATTATAGTTTGTGTCTCTGCCCCTCCCACAATGAATTGGATACAGCTGGCAGGTGGTGCTGGGACTTGTGGTGGGGAGATCTCATACATCTAAAGAGCCCAATGTGGCGTTCAGCATTCTAGCAACCAGACAACCCTGAACTAATAGTGTTTGGGTGGGGCTGGCCTGTAATGTGTTCAGTTTGTCATAGGTGTGCGCAGGGGGTGTGCTGGGTGTGCCTGGGCACACCCTAATCACCCACTGCAGCGCAGATTCCCCCTACTAATATTTGGCCAAAGCTCCTAAAAAAAATAATACAAAACTAAAAAAACGACTGACACTGTCCACTGCTCTACTACATTTTTACATTTATTTAGAGCGTGTGATATATATCTATATATCTATATCTCTCTCTCTCTCTATATATACATACATACACAGTATCTCACAAAAGTGAGTACACCCCTCACATTTCTGTAAATATTTTATTCTATCTTTTCATGTGACAACACTGAAGAAATGACACTTTGCTACAATGTAAAGTAGTGAGTGTACAGCTTGTATAACAGTGTAAATTTGCTGTCCCCTCAAAATAACTCAACACACAGCCATTAATGTCTAAACCGCTGGCAACAAAAGTTGTGAAAATGTCCAAATTGGGCCCCAATTAGACATTTTCCCTCCTATCATGTGACTCGTTAGTGTTACAAGGTCTCGGGTGTGAATGGGGAGTAGATGTGTTAAATTTGGTGTTATCGCTCTCACTCTCTCATACTGGTCACTGGAAGTTCAACATGGCATCTCATGGCAAAGAACTCTCTGAGGATCGGAAAAAAAGAATTGTTGCTCTACATAAAGATGACCTAGGCTATAAGAAGATTGCCAAGACCCTGAAACTGAGCTGCAGCACGGTGGCCAAGACCATACAGCGGTATAACAGGACAGGTTCCACTCAGAACAGGCCTCGCCATGGTCCACCAAAGAAGTTGAGTGCACGTGCTCAGTGTCATATCCAGAGGTTGTCTTTGGGAAATAGACGTATGAGTGCTGTCAGCATTGCTGCAGAGGTTGAAGGGGTGGGGGGTCAGCCTGTCAGTGCTCAGACCATACGCCGCACACTGCATCAAATTGGTCTGCATGGCTGTCATCCCAGAAGGAAGCCTCTTCTAAAGATGATGCACAAGAAAGCCCACAAACAGTTTGCTGAAGACAAGCAGACTAAGGACATGGATTACTGGAACCATGTCCAGTGGTCTGATGAGACCAAGATAATCTTATTTGGTTCAGATGGTGACAAGCGTGTGTGGGGGCAACCAGGTGAGGTGTACAAAGACAAGTGTGTCTTGTCTACAGTCAGGCATGGTGGTGGGAGTGTCATGGTCTGGGGCTGCATGAGTGCTGCCAGCACTGGGGAGATACAGATCATTGAGGGAACCATGAATGCCAACATATACTGTGATATACTGGAGCAGAGCATGATCCCCTCCCTTCAGAGACTGGGCCGCAGGGCAGTATTCCAACATAACGACCCCAAACACACCTCCAAGATGACCACTGCCTTGCTAAAGAAGCTGAGGGTAAAGGTAATGGACTGGCCAAGCATGTCTCCAGACCTAAACCCTATTGAGCATCTGTGGGACATCCTCAAATGGAAGGTGGAGGAGCGCAAGGTCTCTAACATCCACCAGCTCTGTGATGTCTTCATGGAGGAGGGGAAGAGGACTCCGAAGCTCTGGTGACCTCCATGCCCAAGAGGGTTAAGGCAGTGCTGGAAAATAATGGTGGCCACACAAAATATTGACACTTTGGGCCCAATTTGGACATTTTCACTTAGGCTCGGTTCACACATGGGCGGCACGACTTGCAGGTCGCCTCAGCGAGGCGACCTGCAAACGACTGCCGGGGCGACTTGCGAGACGACTTCTGCATAGAAGTCTATGCAAGTCGCCCCAAGTCGCCCCCAAAGTAATACAGGAACCTTTTTCTAAGTCGGAGCGACTTGCGTCGCTCCGATTAGAACGGTTCCATAGCACAGAACGGGAGGCGACTTGTCAGGCGACTAGGTCGCCTGACAAGTCGCCCCAGTGTGAACCGAGCCTTAGGGGTGTACTCACTTTTGTTGCCAGTGGTTTAGACATTAATGGCTGTGTGTTGAGGTATTTTGAGGGGACAGCAAATTTACACTGTTATACAAGCTGTACACTCACTACTTTACATTGTAGCAAAGTGTCATTTCTTCAGTGTTGTCACATGAAAAGATAGAAGGAAATATTTACAAAAATGTGAGGGGTGTACTTACTTTTGTGAGATACTGTGTATATATATATATATATACATACATACGGAGGTGTGTTTGAGTTTTGGAGGGCACACCATAATACAGTAGGCTGCACACACCTATACAGTTTGTATTTTTGTTTTCTGCACCTTCTTTTGTTTTTGGACCATTTTTGTATTTTACGGCTGTAATTGTAATGTCTGAAAATCTCCCGGCTATTTTCGTCTCCGCAGCCCAGAATTATCCAGGTGATTTATTGGCTGCCGCTCGGCGATCGATGCATTCAGTGTGTATGTGGTGCGGAGAGATTGGACCATGAATCATCCTGCCGATGCTGCGATTGGATGATGATGGATGGCAGGGAGGAACACGGTGGACCTTAATTCATTCATAAATGCATTTCTTTTTTTTTTGTTCTGAACCCGAATCCTGCAATCGGATCCCTTTCTGGATCTGTCGTTTCCTCTCCGGGAAGGAAACATGAGATCTGCTGCTGTGATTTTCAGTTCAAGGGGTACTCTGATCATGAATACAAGTTATAATAATAATAATAATAATAATAATAATAATAATAATAATAATAATACAGGATTTATATAGCGCCAACAGTTTGCGCAGCGCTTTACCTTAGGGCAGACAGTACAGTTACCATACAATTCAATACAGGAGGAAACAGATATTACTATTAGTAATAGGAGATTAGCAAAATCAAGGGTTTTACTATAACTGAAATTTCAGCAAAAATCCGGGTTTGGCAAACATTTGCTATTATGGCGAAATATATTAAAGTCAATGGGGAAGGTGAAGTTGAGGTTATTTTTGGTGTTTTTTTAAGGATGCAAATGTTTTTTATCCTGTTTCCATTTCTGCTATGGGTTATGTTTTTTTTTATTTTGATGATATTGTCTTGCAAAAAAATATATAAATATATATTATATTATATTATATTATATTATATATATATATATATATATATATATATATATATATATATATATATATATAATATATATGAAATTATAAATCTGGCACAAGCGTTGCAACGTTTTTAACAAACGAAATAAAGGTATTTTTTGTCTTCTAATTTTGAGCTTTTTTTAATGAACAAAATGAATAAAAAAATTTTGTGTATGTTTCTGTGATGTTATGAATATTTGTGTTTTGATTTCAATGTTTTTTTTAAATAAAATCAGTTCATATTTAACCTCTTATTAACCCTTAGGTAAGCCTTAGTTTATTTTTTATTTTAATCAGATATTATTTTCCACATAACAACGTGTGTTGTTTTTTTTTAATTAATTTAAATTAATGTAATTTTTTTTGATTAAAAAAAAAAAAAAAAAAAAAAACAAGGTAAACTAAGGCTTACCTAAGAGTTAATAAGAGGTTAAATATGGAATAATTTTATTAAAAAAAAAAAAACATTGAAATCAAAACACAAATATTCATAACATCACAGAAACATACACAAAAAATTGTATTAATTTTGTTCATTAAAAAAGCTTAAAATTACAAGACAAAAAATACCTTTATTTCATTTGTTAAAAACGTTGCAATGCTTGTGCCAGATTTATCATTTTAAAGGGGGGTTCCGGTCCGGGAAAAAAAAAAATTAAAAGTCAGCAGCTACAAACACTGTAGCTGCTAACTTTTAATAAGCACACTTACCTGTCCTGGGTGCCCGCGATGTCAGGCGCCCGAGGCCGACCCGTCCCTCGGCTCTCGGGTCCTAGCACTGCCATTCCAACTAAGGGAAACAGGCAGTGGAGCCTTGAGGCTTCACTGCCCGTTTCCTACCGCGCATGCGTGAGTCGCGCAGTGCTTTGTGAATGGGATGCGATGTGTTGTGGGACACACACAGTTCCCATAACACACCGCGCCCCATTCCCCAGAAGACAACGCGGGGAGGAGAAGACAGAACATCACCGAGGTGTAGGAAGAGGCAGATTAGGAAGAATGCCTAGCAACAGCCATTTCAGGTGAGTTAAAAAAAAAAAATTTCCTCCAATTTTTTTAGGAATTTTTTATGCAATTTTTTTTTTTAGGGTGAACCTCCACTTTAATGTCATTTAAATGGGTTGCTTTAATCAATATCATATGCAGATTGAGTCTAGGTTTGCACTAGTGCGATGCCAGACATCGCATGTCATTCGCTCTGCATTGCGAATGTAAAGCAGATTTAGGTTATAAAAAAAATATCCCACGCTTTGAACATCTCACAGAGCTCTGTTCAATCCATCATATAAATAAATATGTGAAAAGTGTGGCGTGCATTTTTTTTTATAACCTAACCCTGCTTTAAACTTCTCCACAACTTTATCCCTGACCTGTCTGGTGTGTTCATTGGCCTTCATGATGCTGTTTGTTCACTAAGGTTCTCTAACAAACCTCTGAGGGCTTCACAGAACAACTGTATTCATACTGAGATTAAATTACGCACAGGTGGACTCTATTTACTAATTAGGTGACTTCTGAAGGCAATTGGTTCCACTAGATTTAGTTAGGGGTATCAGAGTAAAGGAGGCTGAATACAAATGAACCCCCACAATGTTCAGATATTTATTTGTAAAAAATGTTGAAAACCATTTATCATTTTCCTTCCACTTCACAATTATGAGCCACTTTGTGTTGGTCTACCACATAAAATCCCAATAAAATATATTTACGTTTTTGGTCGTAACATGACAAAATTTGGAAACGTTTAAGGGGTGTGAATACTTTTTCACGGCACTGTATATCTGGTCTGATTAACATTTAAAAACAGTGTTAGTTTGTATCTCTCTATTTTTCATATGAACAATGTTTACAAACAATGTGAGAGATTAACTAAAACTGGAGCACTCAGAATCTGGTGCAGCTGTGCATGGTAGCCAATCAGCTTCTAACTTCAGCTTGTTCAGCAAAACCTGGAAGCTGATTGGTTTCTATGCAGACTGCACCATGCAGTTTTGGTAAGTAACCCCCTTTGTGTCTCTCTCTCTCCAACCTAGTATTGGGAGGTTTTACCCCCTTCATGACCAGGGCATTTTTCTTCTATTTAGCACTGCGTTAAGGTTTAACTAAGGGTTAAATATGATTTTTTTTTTTTTCTACTTTTTTATTTTTTCATGGCTGGAAAAAAAAATAGGAACACGTTAGTTAAAGCGTATGTAAACCCTCACCTTTTGAAACAACCCATTCAGTTTAAAATATAAATGAAAGGCAAAACATTTGTGTATAGATATAAAAAGCATTATAAATACCTGTTTTCCCTTTATTTTATAAATGATCACATTCCCTCTGTTTTCATCAGAATAAGAGCCGGGGGGAGGAGAAACAACAGTACACTGTACTTCCCACTGATAGACTATGCAGGGGGGGGGGGGGGTGAGCAGAAGTCTAATCATTGGAGGAGAGCGCACTGAGTTCCCAGCACAGCTAGAGAACTGACCACGCTTTGCTCTCATGCCTAGTATGGTCAGTTTTTAATAGGAAAGCAGAGGAATTTGGGGGGAACACCGGAGATTTCACATAAAGGAAGTGATAAAAGGGAACAGGATACCTTTTCACACAAGTACATGGTGCAGCAGGCGAATATCAGGAATATGAAATGTTGGGTTTGCATATTGTTTAGGGGAGAAGAGGAAGAAGGGGTTAATTAAAGGTGATTAAAGTAAACTAAGGGTTAATAAGAGGCTAAATATGAACTCATTTTTTTTACCTTGTTTTGTTTTTGCATGGAATGTGGAAGGGTTAGAGCCCCATTGGTTTTCACTGCTGTCTGTATCCCTCTGGGGAGATACAGGTGTACATAGAAAATACAATATATTTGAAAAAAAATGTAACGATTACATACCCTTCGTTTTCCAGATATGATCTTACAATCACCCACGGTATGATGAACAGGAGGGGACACACTGCCAAAAAAAAAAAAACACGGAGGTCAAAGGTGACATGGTGGAGTACCGATCCCTTCATTGGTAATGATGATGAATTATCTGTCCACCTTCCAATGCTCTGTTTTCAGAAAGGTGGAGCTGCCCTTAAAGAAGATTCTACATGTTATCATTAAAGAGAACCTTTCATTTTGGTGGGAACAACATGCTGTATCGGAGAAAGGCCAGATAATTGGATCTTCTAGTATAATCTTCATTTTTTTTAGTGTTAAACGTCTTAATGTTTTCTTGGATTGACAGAATTAAGCCCACCTTTTGCCCCCTCGCCAACTAGTCTAATCGGTCAGACGAGGAAGGGCGTGGAGGGTTTGGTGTTGCAGGGATGTTCTGGAGACTTCATGACAATTTAGTTTGTGAACTCCTAAGGGATCTAACTTTCACAAAACCTAACCTCCTAGCTTTTCCATGTAACAGGTAACAGCATTGCATGGAGCTAGAATAGGTCTTCAACAAGACATTCAAAGCCCTCTCCTCGGCTCTTGGGTTCTGTCCAAGTCCGCTCCATAGAAACTGAATGGACACGGATATGTCATCCGCCCGCTCTGCTCCCATCTGTGAGCTGATGGCACAAAATCTGCCCCGTGTGAAAGGGCCTTATCTTCTCTCCCTTCTCTTCATCTACATTCCCTCCCTTCTTCTCCCTTCCTTTCCCTTCTCTCCTCCCCTATTCCTGCTTTTCCCCCCTCCCCCTTTCCTTCACCTTACTTCATCTCCCTTCATCCCTTCACCTCCCTTCTCTTCTCCCACCTTCCACCCACCTCCCTATGCTTCTTCTGCCTTCCCTTCACCTCCCTTCCCTTCTCCCATCTTCCCTTCACCTCCCTTCCCTTCTCCCATCTTCCCTTCTCTCATCTTCCCTTCACCTCTCTTCCCTTCTCCCACCCACCTCCCTATGCTTCTTCTGTCTTCCCCTTGCCTCCCTTCCCTTCGCCCATCTTCCCTTCACCACCCTTCTCTTCACCTCCCTTCCCTTCTCCCATCTTCCCTTCACCTCCCTTACCCCATCTTCCCTTCACCTCCCTTCTCTTCACCTCCCTTCCCTTCTCCCATCTTCCCTTCACCTCCCTTCCCCCATCTTCCCTTCACCTCCCTTCCCCCATTCTCCCTTCACCTCCCTTCTCCTCTCCCATCTTCCCTTCTCCCATCTTCTCTTCACCTCTACTCCCTTCTCCCATCTTACCTTCACCTCCCTTCCCTTCTCCCATCTTGCCTTCACCTCCCTTCCCTTCTCCCATCTTGCCTTCACCTCCCTTCCCTTCTCTCATCTTCCCTTCTCTCATCTTCCCTTCACCTCTCTTCCCTTCTCCCATCTTCCCTTCACCTCCCTTCCCTTCTCCCATCTTCCCTTCACCTCCTTTCTCTTCTCCCATCTTCCCTTCACCTCCCTTCCCTTCTCTCATCTTCCCTTCACCTCCCTTCCCTTCTCCCGCCTTCCACCCACCTCCCTATGCTTCTTCTGTCTTCCCTTCACGTCCCTTCCCTTCGCCCATCTTCCCTTCACCTCCCTTCTCTTCTCCTGTCTTCCCTTCATCTCCCTTCCCTTCTCCCCTTCACCTCCCTTCCCTTCTCCTGCCCTCCCCTTTACCTCCTTTCACTTCTCCTTCCCTTCACCTCCCTTCCCCCCTCCCATCATCCCTTAACACTCCCTTTCCTTCTCCCACCTTCCATGCCTTTTCCCCCTTCCCTTCTCCCCTAACTCCCCCCCCCCTTTCTCTTCCCCCTACCTTTATCTCCATTCCACCCCCCCCCCCCCCTTACCCTCAGCTCTCTTCCCCCTCTTCTCCTTCTTCCCTTCCCCTCTCTTCTTTTATGAGCCCCCCACCCCCACCCCACCCCCTTCTCATTCCCTCCCTTCCCTTCTCAACAAGTCTTTAGAATTTTACAAATTAGCAAGATACAGTATATGAATAAATGGGCAGAATATACTGTATACCCAGACAGGATAAAAGTGAAGCTCCCCCCCCCCCCCACAGCCAAGAGTAAATCTGAGCTCCGGAGTGTTAGATCACCACTGGCTAGAACTGCATTGTGTGTGATGGCCAGTTGGTATCTAGAAATCACAGAAATGGAGTCCTGCCACAGGCTACAAAGTTTAAAAAATGTATACTTTTTTTTTTCTTTAGGCTTACAAATGAAAGCCCTAAAAAACAGTCACGTGTTTTCTCTCTCTCTCGTGGTTACCGCAGAATTTTGTGATTTTTATTCTCTCCCTTTAATATTCTGCATGTTTTATTCTTACAGACGTTTCTCCTTCGTATGTCTGCACTGAACTGCAGTTATTACTGTAGAAAGGTGCGCCGAGGTTTATCGCCATTAGCGTCTTCAACATCAACTTATTTGTTTTATGGTGTGTTTGTGTCTTTTGTATTTTAGTTGGTGACCTTTTTGTATTATGAGCGCAATGCAAAAAACCATCCCGAAACGCATTTTAAGAGGTCTTTGGGTGTAAGTTAAAAAGGAACAAACATTAGCGCACAGAGGAAATAAAATATATCGCCTCCGCGCCCGGGAGAAGGGAATATTAAAATTCCTACAGAGTGCAACTCCAAGTTCATCAAATCACATCCGTAACTTTCCCGGCAATGAAGGAACATTGATACATTGTTTCACATCCAGCCAGCTTCTTATATGAAAACAAACATTTTATTATATACATTGTTATTATTCTATATATATACACACAGTATCTCACAAAACTGAGTACACCCCTCACATTTTTGTAAATATTTCCTTCTATCTTTTCATGTGACAACACTGAAGAAATGACACTTTGCTACAATGTAAAGTAGTGAGTGTACAGCTTGTATAACAGTGTAAATTTGTTGTCCCCTCAAAATAACTCAACACACAGCCATTAATGTCTAAACCGCTGGCAACAAAAGTGAGTACACCCCTAAGTGAAAATGTCCAAATTGGGCCCAAAGTGTCAATATTTTGTGTGACCACCATTATTTTCCAGCACTGCCTTAACCCACTTGGGCATGGAGTTCACCAGAGCTTCACAGGTTGTCACCGGAGTCCTCTTCCACTCCTCCATGACGACATCACTGAGCTGGTGGATGTTAGAGACCTTGCGCTCCTCCACCTTCTGTTTGAGGATGTCCCACAGATGCTCAATAGGGTTTAGGTCTGGAGACATGCTTGGCCAGTCCATCACCTTTACCCTCAGCTTCTTTAGCAAGGCAGTGGTCATCTTGGAGGTGTGTTTGGGGCCGTAATGTTGGAATACTGCCCTGCGGTCCAGTCTCTGAAGGGAGGGGATCATGCTCTGCTTCAGTATGTCACAGTACATGTTGGCATTCATGGTTCCCTCAATGAACTGTAGCCCCCCAGTGCCGGCAGCACTCATGTAGCCCCAGACCATGACACTCCCACCACCATGCTTGACTGTAGACAAGACACACTTGTCTTTGTCCTCCTCACCTGGTTGCCGCCACACACGCTTGTCAACATCTGAACCAAATAAGTTTATCTTGGTCTCATTAGACCACAGGACATGGTTCCAGTAATCCATGTCCTTAGTCTGTTTGTCTTCAGTAAACTGTTTGTGGGCTTTCTTGTGCATCATCTTTAGAAGAGGCTTCCTTCTTGGATGACAGCCATGCAGACCAATTTGATGCAGTGTGAGGCGTATGGTCTGAGCACTGACAGGCTGACCCCGCACCCCTTCAACCTCTGCAGCAATGCTGGCAGCACTCCTATGTCTATTTCCCAAAGGCAACCTCTGGATATGACGCTGAGCACGTGACCTCAACTTCTTTGGTCGACCATGGCGAGGCCTGTTCTGAGTGGAACCTGTCCTGTTATACCGCTGTATGGTCTTGGCCACCGTGCTGCAGCTCAGTTTCAGGGTCTTGGCAATCTTCTTATAGCCTAGGCCATCTTTATGTAGAGCAACAATTCTTTTTTCAGATCCTCAGAGAGTTCTTTGCCATGAGGTGCCATATTGAACTTCCATTGACTAGTATGAGAGAGTGAGAGCGATAACACCAAATTTAACACACCTGCTCCACATTCACACCTGAGACCTTGTAACACTAATGAGTCACATGACACCGGGGAGGGGAAATGACTAATTGGGCCCAATTTCGAGATTTTCACTTAGGGGTGTACTCACTTTTGTTGCCAGCGGTTTAGACATTAATGGCTGTGTGTTGAGTTATTTTGAGGGGACAGCAAATTTACACTGTTATACAAGCTGTACACTCACTACTTTACATTGTAGCAAAGTGTCATTTCTTCAGTGTTGTCACATGAAAAGATAGAAGAAAATAATTACAAAAATGTGAGGGGTGTACTCACTTTTGTGAGATACTGTAGATCTGTTTCTGTTTATATAACCAATTTACTACCAACTTGTTAACGACAAAGTGGTGAATGCTTAGGCTTCGTTTAGATGCGGTAGCGGGGTGGCAAAAATGTGCGGTTGAGATGTCTCTTTACCGCTTGCCAACGACCCCTCCCCCCTTAGGCTGGGTCCACCCCTATGCGTGTCACAGTGCATTTTACGCTTTGCAGAAACGCACTGTAGTCCCTATAACATGATTTCCTATGGGTCACATTCATATCTGTGTGAATATTGGCCGCAGCAGGTTGCATTTTTGGTTCCATAGACAGTTCGGCTCCCAAGCTATTTTTTATCTTTGTCGCATGTAAAAATCCTAATTTTTGGCAATAAAATTATATAAACCCCCTGAAAATTATATATTTTCTGAAAGCAGAGGCCCTGTAGAATAAAAAGGCGATAGCTGCATGTTTTAGTTTCATGTGATATTTGCGCAACTAACTGCAATATAATAATAACTGCAATATAATAAAATACATTTTAGTGCAAAACCACTCCATATAATACCCATTTTTGGTTAAAATATAAAAGATGAGGTTGCACCAAGTAAATAGATACCTAACATTCCTTGTTTTAAAATTGCGTGCGCCCGCGATATCACCAAAAACGATGGTGCCCAAAAATCACCATAGGTGACGCTTTAAAAGCCGTTACAGATCATCAATTTAGAGTTATCTAGGAGCTCTTGTGCTAGAATTATTGTTCTCACTCAGACGTTTGCGGCGATATGTCACATGTGTGGTTTATAGAAAATAAAGGAATACAATAGAAAAGAATCAAATATAATCAAAATAAAACATAATAATATAATAGAGTAACACAGAACAGAATAGAAAACAAAAAGAATAGAAAAAGAATTGAAGAGAAAATAAAGGCATAGAATAAAAATAGAATAGAAAAGAATAGAGTAAAACAGAACAAAATAGAATAGAAAATAAAAGAACAGAATAAAATAGAATAGAAAATAAAGGAACAGAATAGATTAGAATTGAAAATAGAATGAACTAGAATATAACCATCTTCTGAAATTCAAATTCAAATACAAAAGAAAAGAACAGAATAAAATAGAAAAGAATAGAAAAAAATAATAGAATAGAATAGGATAGAAAGAATATATCCTTCTTCCGAAATTTGAATAGAATAAATTCAAATTTGAATAGAATAGAAAATAAAAGAACATTTATTTGAAAATTCAGATGTTTGGGAATTTCAGAATTACAATAGTAATAAATTTTATGAAATAATGAAACAAAATTTATGACAAAATTTGAAAAGTTTTTGCATTTGAATACTTTTTGAATTCTAAAAGTTTTTGCATTTGAATACTTTTCAAATTTGAATTTCCGAAGATAATAAAATAGAATGGAAAATAAAGGAATACAATAGAAAAGAATCAAACAGAAAATAAAAGATAATGATATAATAGAGTAAAACAGAACAGAATATAAAATAAATGAATAGAAAAAAAAATAGAATAGAAAATAAGAAAATAGAATAGAGAAGAATAGAGTAAAACAGAACAAAATACAATAGAAAATAAAGAAATAGAATAGAAAATAAAATAAAATAGAAAGAATAAAACCATCTTCTGAAATTCAAATTTCAAATAGATAAAATTCAAATACAAATACAATAGAAAATAATAGATTAAAATAGAAAAGAATAGAATAGAAAAAAATAATAGAATAGAATAAAATAGAAAGAATATATCCTTCTGAAATTTGAATAGATTAAATTCGAATAGAATAGAATAGAAAAAAGAAAAAAATAGAATAGAAAAGAATAAACAATATAAAAGAATAAAATAGAATAAAAAGAATATAACAATATAACTAACTATTTTCCGAAATTCAAATTTAGAATAGAATAAATTCAAATTTGGATATAATAGAAAAGGATAGAACAGAACATAAAAAAATAGAATAGAATAGAAAAAAACTAGGGCTAGGGAAATGAACAATTAATTCCTCGATTAGTCGTTAATTTTTTTGATCGATCAAAATTCTTTTGATCGGGACTCACCTCTCCGCCGGCTTCCGGGTCTTCAGGGAGTCATGTCGGAGATCTAGTGACGTCACGGACATGGACGTCACCAGACTCCTCCCCCCTTCCCCAAGTGCCTCCGCCTGCTAACGAAGGGAAGGGGGGAGGAGTCCAGTGACGTCGATGTCTGTGACATCACAAAGCCTGGACAGTGATGGTAAATATGGATGGGGTTAACTGGAATCATTCAGTGAGCTAAGTGTAGGCAAATTTGATAACCTTGTTGTCCTTAGAGGCTGATAAGCTGTGATATTTTTGCCATGTGCATCGGCTTCAATAAAATGCAATCATGTCTGCTTCCAGAAAATGTAAACACTCTGGTATGTCTGCGTGATTGGCTAAAGTGATGCCTACTTGCCTACTATAAAGTGACTGACAGTCAATATACTAGATAAGTTTTATAATTAAAGTGGATGTAAACCCAATGTCATCCTTTCTAAACTCCTGCCATAGGGGTTATCTATAAGGATATACATGCCTCCTGCACGTATCTTTACCTGTCAAATGTCTCCCCTCTGTCTGTTATGAGACCCGAAAAACTGCAGATTCTGTGGGTGGGGTCTGTTGTCCGGAGCTCGGTGGGTGGAGTCGTGATGTCAGTAGACGCCCCGCCCACCTCTACACTCCCCTTGTCAATATGCATTTTCTCCTGTGTATTTCTTACACTGAACTTCTGCTATGATCTCTAACATCCAGTGAAAAGACAGGAAAGTAACCACATGACTTCAGCATGCCAAATCATAGTGAGGTGTGGAACAGCCAATCCTTGCAGAGCTGCTGAAGAAAGGAGTGGGGGGGGGGATTAAAAAATAATGCATGTCTTAGGCTGGTGCACGAGATGTAAATCACCTGTCACTCACAGCAAGGGGGAGGAGTTGTCAAAGTTTTTCTCTGTTTGTCAAGATTTATCTCACTGAACAATAAAAGAGGATTGCTCAGAGCTGGATTAACTCTTTGTGGCAAGACTGGGCTCAAATGATAGGAAATCGTATACTCTACAGTATGACATAAAAAATGAAAAATTCCAAAATTCAAATTTTGAATAGAATTAATTGGAACATAATAGAAAAGATTAGAACAGAAAATAAAAGAATAGACTAGAAAAAAAAAACAATAAAATAGAATGGAATAGAAAGAATATATCCATCTTCCAAAATTAGAATTTCAAATGGAATATATTCGATTTTGAATGGAATTTGATTTGAATGCAATTCGAATTTGAATTCAAATTGATTTGAATTTTCTGCATTCATGAAATTTGAAATGATTGGAATACAAACATACAAAACTAATTCCAAAAGCGAATTGAACCAATTAAACTAATTCAACTAAACAAATTTATGTAAATACCGGATCGAAACTAAATTAAACGCATTTTTTTGTTCTGCATTCAG
Organism: Aquarana catesbeiana; assembly: GCF_042186555.1. NCBI lineage: Eukaryota > Metazoa > Chordata > Amphibia > Anura > Ranidae > Aquarana > Aquarana catesbeiana. Next base: position 225,238,086 of record NC_133335.1, read on the forward strand.
ATCACGAGCAGTACGGTGTCATCATTTTTTATTGAGAAAAATTAACATAAAAGGTTCCCGGGTGTCCTCACTGTCATACTTTTTCTCTAAATCCAAATCACACAAGTCACTGTAGTGCCTACTTACTCCAGCCGATGGCGATATATCTGAGCAGCATTCTCCTCTCGGACAGAAGCACGGTGACGATGGTGGTGTAGAGGTAGATGCCTTCCACCAGCAGCCAGAAATAATTGGCACCGACAAAGTAATGCAGACAAATGTACACCACCCTACAGGAGGAAGTCGCCTAAAAACAATTGTGGGAGTTAAAGGAACAATCCTGACATGAAAATACCCACAACCCCACATGCCAGTTGACTAAAAGACAGGAATTAAAATAGAGACCCCCCCAAAGCAATTTGTGTCTCTGCCCCTCCCACAATGGGGAAAATCCCTGCATTCGTTTGTGTCTCTGCCCTTCCCACAATGGGGAGATTTCCTGCAGTAGTTTGTGTCTCTGCCCCTCCCACAATGGTGATATTTCCTGCAGTATGTGTCTCTGCCCCTCCCACAATAATGAGATTTTCTGCAGTAGTTTGTGTCTCTGCCCCTCCCACAATAATGAGATTTCCTGCAGTAGTTTGTGTCTCTGCCCCTCCCCCAATGGTGAGATTTCCCTCCAGTAGTTTGTGTCTCTGCCCCTCCCACAATGGTGAGATTTCCTGCAGTAGTTTGTGTCTCTGCCCCCCCCCACAATGGTGAGATTTCCTGCAGTAGTTTGTGTCTCTGCCCCTCCCCCAATGGTGAGATTTCCCTCCAGTAGTTTGTGTCTCTGCCCCTCCCACAATGGTGAGATTTCCTGCAGTAGTTTGTGTCTCTGCCCCCCCCCACAATGGTGAGATTTCCTGCAGTAGTTTGTGTCTCTGCCCCTCCCACAATAATGAGATTCCCCCCCCCGTAGTTTGTGTCTCTGCCCCTCCCACAATAATGAGATCCCCCCCCCGTAGTTTGTGTCTCTGCCCCTCCCACAATGGTGAGATTTCCCTCCAGTAGTTTGTGTCTCTGCCCCTCCCACAATAATGAGATTCCCCCTGTAGTTTGTGTCTCTGCCCCTCCCACAATAATGAGATTTCCCCCCGTAGTTTGTGTCTCTGCCCCTCCCACAATAATGAGATTCCCCCTGTAGTTTGCGTCTCTACCCCTCCCACAATAATGAGATTCCTCCTGTAGTTTGTGTCTCTGCCCCTCCCACAATAATAAGATTTCCCCCCGTAGTTTGTGTCTCTGCCCCTCCCACAATAATGAGATTCCCCCTGTAGTTTGTGTCTCTGCCCCTCCCACAATAATGAGATTCCCCTGTAGTTTGTGTCTCTGCCCCTCCCACAATAATGAGATTTCCCTCCAGTAGTTTGTGTCTCTGCCCCTCCCACAATGGGGAGATTTCCCCAAGGTAGTTTGATTAGACTTATTATTTCCTATTATGCAGAGTCGCGATAATAAATTCTTTTATTTCACAAGAAAGCGATAATAAATTCTAGTGGAATCTTTTATCGGGTGGGGAGATCACGTGGCGCACCGGGTAGGAGTCACACTCACATTTATTTTGGACCTCCAGCCGTCCTCGTCGGTGGGGCTCGGCACCATAACACTCGTGTTCTCCACAATGTCTTTTACCAGAACCGCCATCGCTCGCATTATGAACGAGGCAAAGAGGTTGATGTGGATGTAATTTCTCATGCAGTGAAGTTTCCTGGAAAGAGCAGAAATGTGTTCATGTCAATGAAGATTGTCCTGTGAATGGCGGCGGAGATTAGACCGAGCGACGCACAGGCAGACCGGCGGGAGCTTCTAGTGATATACGCCATGTTTATCACAACTTTCATACTTTTGGTCTGGATGGTGCAAAGATCAACTGCAGGTCCTATCCATTATCGGTCTTGTCCAATTACTTCCATACAGGCTCTTTAAGTATCACTATACCCAACAAGTGATTATTGTACTGTATGTGTACATATATATAATAATATCCCACATAAATCATGCACAGTTTGCGTGTTCAAATGTCAGATCAACTGAAGATTTCCTCTGCTTCCCCTCCCAGCGGTGAATCTCCCTCCTATCAGTAACTGAGCAGCGTAGCTTCCCAGCAGTGAATCAGAAAGCTCAGCTCCCTCTCCCAATAGTGACTCAGCTCCCCCTCCTAGCTTTGAATCAGCTGCTCAACTCCCCCTTCCAGCAGTGACTCAGCTCCTCCTCCTAGCAATGACTTAGCTCCTCATTGTAGCGTTGAATCAATTGCTCAGCTCCCCCTCCCAGCAGTGAATCAGACCCTCTTCTAGCACTCATTTAGCTTTCTCTGTGCTCACTAGCGCAGAGAGAGTTTTCAATGGAATAGTTCACACCAGTGCGTTCCGGTTCCAGAAAAAAAAAAAAAAAAAAGTAGAACATGCTCCATTTTTCCTGCACAGAATTGTACAGGAACACAGTAAAAGGCTTAAAAAAAGGCAGAAAAATGCACTGGACCCCAGTACAGTGACAAAAAAAAACAGGAAAAAAAAGCACCTGGAATGCATCAAACACATTAAAAAAACGCATAAAAAATGCACCGGAACTAATCAAAAACGCGCTAGGAGAAACGCATCTGGAACGGGTCTTGGGGACTCTTTTGTGGCGTTAACTGGTCCTTATGGCGGTAATCAGGGACTGTGATAGTGCGGCAGGCAATCTGACACTAACTGACGCTGGGGGGAGAACTGACACTAACATCAACAGTGACACTAATACAGAGATCAGTGATAATACTATATACTGTCACTGTACTCATGACACTGGCTGTGAAGGAGTTAACATCTAGGGCGATCAAGGGGTTAACTGTGTTCCTAACAATGTGTAATGTGTGTGTTAGGTGCTGCTTTTTACTAAAGATCTCTCTGTTTCTTATGCCAGTCTTGCAGGGATAAGAAACAATGGGGGGGGGGGGGGATTTACTAAAGCTAGAGAGTGCAAAATCTGATGCAGATCTGCATAGAAACCAATCAGCTTCCAGGTTTTATCGTCAAAGCTTAATTAACCGCTTCAGCCCCGGAAGATTTTACCCCCCTTCCTGACCAGAGCACTTTTTGCGATTCGGCACTGAGTCAATTTAACTGACAATTGCGCCGTAGTGCGACGTTGCACCCAAACAAAATTGACGCCCTTTTTTTCCCCACAAATAGATCTTTCTTTTGGTGGTATTTGATCACCTCTGCGGTTTTTATTTTTTGCGCTATAAACAAAAAAAGAGCGACAATTTTGAAAAAAAAAAAGCAATATTTTTTACTTTTTGCAATAATAAATATCCCCAAAAATACATTATAAAACAAAGTTTTTCCTCAGTTTAGGCCGATATGTATTCTTCTACATATTTTTGGTTAAAAAAAAAAAATCGCAATAAGCGTATATTGATTGGTTTGCGCAAAAGTTATAGTGTCTACAAAATAGGGGATAGTTTTATGGCATTTTTATTATTTTTTTAAATTTTATTAGCAATGGCGGCGATCTGCGATTTTTATTGTGACTGCGACATTATGGCGGACACGTCGGACAATTTTGACACTATTTTTTAGACCATTGTCATTTATACAGCGATCAGTGCTATAAAAATGCTCTGATTACTGTGTAAATGACACGGGCAGGGAAGGGGTTAAACACTAGGGGGCGATCAAGAGGTTAAGCGTGTCCTAGGGAGTGATTCTAACTGTGTGGGGGATGGGCTCACTACAAAATGACAGAGATCACTGCTCCCGATGACAGAGAGCAGTGATCTGTCACAAGACAGAACGGGGAAATGCCTTGTTTACATAGGCACTTCCCCGTTCTGTGGCTCCGTAACACGACCGCCGGGACACCGGCGGGCATCAAGTCCGCGGGTCCTGCAGGCACGGCCACACCAAACGCGTCGGGCACGTGTGCTCGCTAGCCTCGCCAATTATAGGGGATGTACAGGTACGTCCATTTGCCTACCGCTGCCATTGTGCCGACGTATATCGGCGTGCGGCGCTCGGCAAGTGGTTAAACGAGCTGAAGTTAGAAGCTGATTGGCTACCATGCACAGCTGCACCAGATTCTAAGTGCTCCAGTTTTAGTAAATCTCCCCCAAAAAGACTGTTCCCTCTGTACAGAGCCCTGTGTTGATTGCCAACACAGAGTTCTGGGCTGTGATTGGACGCGGCCGATCAGCAGGTCCTGGCCACGAATCATTGGCCAGGACCTGCTGACAGACTCTCGCTGTGTTGGCGGTGGCAGGTGGTCCTTAAGTGGTTAAGAATATGTAAATGTTCAGATATCCGTAGTATTGTACGGGGAAATTGACTGTCTGCATCAGACCCCGAGCGCCCCGGGAACAAGATGCATTCTGGGTGATTTATCCAGGTGGAAATAGCATCTGGCAGATAATTAGAGTAAATGAATGTGCCCACAGATCACCCAGCAATTAGTATTCTGCAGGGTTGGCCTCTCAGTTCAGAATAATAGCGGTCTCTACTACGGGGCCACATTTCTAGTGACGGCTGGGAGGGGAGGGAGGGGGAGGGGATGATGTATCGTTCTACCCCTACATGGAGGACATATTGTACAAAAAAGTGGCAACCTTAATTCATCCTACTGCTATACGGTTCATCCGGAAAGTATTCACAGCGCTTCACTTTTTCCACATTTTGTTATGTTACAGCCTTATTCCAAAATGGATGAAATTCAGTATTTTCCTCCAAATTCTACAAACAATCCCCCATAATGACAACGTGAAAGAAGTTTGTTTGAAATCTTTGCAAATTTGTTATAAATAAAAAGGGTTAAAAAATCCCATGTACATAAGTATTCACAGCCTTTGCTCAATACTTTGGTGAAGCTCTTTTGGCACCAATTACAGCCTCAAGTCTTTTTGAGTATGATGCTACAAGCTTGGCACACCTATTTTTGGGCAGTTTCTCCCATTCTTCTTTGCAGGACCTCTCAAGCTCCATCAGGTTGGATGAGGAACGTCGGTGCACAGCCATTTTCAGATCTCTCCAGAGATGTTCAATCAGGTTCAAAGTCTGGGCTCTGGCTGGGCCACTCAAGGACCTTCACAGAGTTGTCCCGTAGCCACTCCTTTGTTATCTTGGCTGTGTGCTTAGGGTCATTGTCCTGTTGGAAGATGAACCTTCGCCCCAGTTGGAGGTCCAGAGCGCTCTGGAACAGGTTTTCATCAAGTATGTCTCTGTACATTACTGCATTCATCTTTCCCTCGATCCTGACTAGTCTTCCAGTTCCTGCCGCTGAAAAACATCCCCACAGCATGATGCTGCCACCACCATGCTTCACTGTAGGGATGGTATTGTCCAGGTGATGAGCGGTGCCTGGTTTCCTCCAGACATGACACTTGCCATTCAGGCCAAAGAGTTCAATCTTTGTTTCATCAGACCAGAGAATTTTGTTTTTCATGGTCTGAGAGTCCTTCAGGTGACTTTTGGCAAACTCCTGACGGGCTGTCATGTGCCTTTTACTGAGGAGTGTCTTCCATCTGGCCACTCTACCATTAGGGTGACCACATTTCCAAACTGCCATTCAAGGACACCCCCCCTGCCCCCCTCCCCAAAAAAAGATGGGGGGGTTGGGGGAATGTAGTCTCGGGGTTAAAGGGGAACTCGGTGGCAGGGGTGATTTGTCGGGCGAATGGCTGGTGTTGTACTACATTGTAATATATAATGAAATTGTTCAACTCACCATAATGCAGAATCAGTGGGGACCCTGAGCTTGTCACTTGCCACCTGATGCAGTGTGCCACTTGCCACTGATGCCTGCCCCCAGATGCAGCTTGTCACTTGTCACTGTTGCCTGCCGCCAGATGCAGCATGTCACTTGCCACCAGATGCAGTGTGCCACTTGCCACCCATTGCCTGCCACCAGATGCAGCGTTTCACTTGCCACCGTTGCCTGACGCCAGATGCAGTGTGCCACTTGCCACCCATTGCCTGCCACCAGATGCAGCGTTTCACTTGCCACCGTTGCCTGACGCCAGATGCAGTGTGCCACTTTCCACCCATAGCCTGCCACCAGATGCAGTGTGCCACTTTCCACCCAGGCGCGGAGCAGGAAGTTAAATCTTTCCCGCTGTGAATGCTGGGGCTCTGCCTCTCTCCTCCTCATGATGTCACTGGTTGCTAGATGCGAGGCAGAGCGGCAGCTAGCAACCATTTGGACAGTGAGCCAACGGCTCATGTAAAAGGGGTCTCACCAGCCAGGGGTCCATCACAGGCTGTCAGTGAGTGACTGCAGCGATGTGAGGGATATTTTAGAGGGCATCAGATCGGGTCAGGGCCAGGGGGCAATTCTGGGACACTGTATTGTCCCGGAATGAGGGTGCCCGGGACCCGGGACAGACCTGCCAATTGCGGGATTGTCCCGGGCAATCCGGGACACGTGGGCACCCTATCTACCATACAGGCCTGATTGGTGGAGGGCTGCAGAGATGGTTGTTCTTCTGGAAGGTTCTCCTCTCTCCACAGAGAAACGCTGGAGCTCTGTCAGAGTGACCATCAGGTTATTGGCCACCTCCCTGACTAAGGCCCTTCTCCCCCGATCGCTCAGTTTGGCCGGGCGGCCCGCTCTAGGAAGAGTCCTGGTGGTTCCAAACTTCTTCCATTTACGGATGATGGAGGCTACTGTGCTCATTGGGACCTTCAATGCTGCAGACATTTTTCTGTACCCTTCCCCAGATCTGTGCCTCTATACCAGAGGTCTTCAAACTACGGCCCTCCAGTTGTTCAGGAACTACAATTCCCATCATGCCTAGTCATGTCTGTGAATGTCAGAGTTTTACAATGCCTCATGGGACGTGTAGTTCCGCAACAGCTGGAGGGCCGTAGTTGGAAGATTCCTGCTCCATACAATCCTGTCTCAGAGTTCTACAGACCCTTCCTTGGACTTCATGGCTTGGTTTGTGCTCTGACACGCACTGGTAACTGTAGGACCTTATATAGACAGGTGTGCGCCTTTCCAAATCATGTCCAATCAACTGAATTTACCACAGGTGGACTCCAATCAAGTTGTAGAAACATCTCAAGGATGATCAGTGGAAACAGGAGGCACCTGAGCTCAATTTTGATTGTCATGGCAAAGGCTGTGAATACTTATGTACATGGGATTGTTTCATTTCTTATTTTTAATACATTTGCAAAGATTTCAAACAAACTTCTTTCACGTTGTCATTATGGGGTATTATTTGTAGAATTTTGAGGAAAATAATGAATTTAATCCATTTTGGAATACGGCTGTAACAAAACAAAATGTGGAAAAAGTGAAGCGCTGTGAATACTTTCCGGATGCCCTGAATGAGCTCCTACCTGGGAGATTCTGGAAATGTACAGTTATTAGGACTGCAGTAGAAATCTTTTCCTTGTTTGTATTGTAGGATATACTGACCTGAAAGCAAGGAGGATGCAGAGCGCCACCACCAGGGTCCCCAGGGAAATGGAATAGCCGATCGTGTAACATATTCGCAGCAATAGCATCAGGGCGGTCTCCTTGTACTGATCAGAGAAACAACCGACCAATTAAAACACATCCAGATTTTTTTTCGTACATTTACATTGATTTTTAAGGCCTCATGCGCACTGCAGCTGTCAAAGCTTTTTTATGGGCGTTTGATTATTTTTTTTTTGCCCCTAAACCACCCCCCATGTTACCCTATGGGGGGGGGGGATTTACTAAAACTGGTGGACACAGAATCTGGTGCAGCCGTGAATAGAAACCGATAAGCTTAAGTGTCGGTTCACACTGATGTGGTGCGGCATTCGCAGCGACTCCTGTGCGTTTCCTGCACCTTATTACATCACAGTCGCACTCCGATTCACACCCATGCGATCCGATTCCAGTGCAGCAAAAAAAAAATGTGCATGCACCTTTTTTGTGCGAGTGCAGTGCGATTTCAGCCATGCAAAATGAATGGGCTCATTCCTACTTCAAAGAATTGCATGTGATTTGAACAGAAATGCAGTGCGATTCCTGTCTTGGGCTCGGTTTCTACTAGTGCGACGGGTCGTGCGACTTGGGACTGCAAAGTGGCATGACAAGTCGTACCCCTTGATTTCCAATGAGTCCCGTTCATATCTACGCTCATGTCAAGTATCTGCGACTTCAAAGTAGTCCCTGCACCACTTTGGTCCCACTTTGATGTGACTTGAGGTCCATAGATCTCTAGAATACACAGGCATTGCTTCAAGTCACATCAAAATCATGGCAAAATCATGCGACTTTCAGGTCGCAATAGTGGAAACAAAGGCTGAATCACATGCGGTTCCCCGCACCGCATTCAGTGTGAACCCAGGCTCTGACTTCAGCTTGTTCAATTAAGCATTGACAGTAGGCTCCATTCACACTAAGGCCCCTTTCACAATTTTGTGACTTGTCCTGCGACTTGGGACTGCAAAATCGGATGACAAGTCGCACCCCATGATTTCCAATGAGTACTATTCATATCTGTGCATCTTCAAATCGCAGCAACTTCAAAGTAGCCCCTGCACTACTTTGGTCCGACTTTGATGCGACTTGAGGTGCATAGACCTCAAGGTTACACAAGCAAAATAGCGTCAAAGTCACGATAAAAATTGTGGCAAAATCATGCAACTTTCAAATTTCGCGACTTTTAAGTGGCGGTAGTGTGAAAGGGGCCTTATGCAACTTGTCAATGCAACTTTGGACACATAAAGCCGCATGACAAGTCGCCAATAATGGATTTCAATGGAAGCCATTCAAATCCATGCGACTTAAAGTCATATCAACTTTAAAAGGTTCCTGCACTACTTAGATGCAGCTTTCATGTGACTTAAGTGCCACAGACTGCAATGTAAACTCTTAAAAGTCGCATTAAAGTGGCATCTTAATGTTAATCAATGCGACAGTTGTGCAACAGTCAAAGCCATAGTCAACAGCCCAAGTCGCACCCATCCAAAGTTGCATTTAAGTTACAATGGAAATCACATGAGTTTGGAGTTGCATAAGTGAGAATGGAGCCTATTAAGCTGACCATGGTTACTATGCAGAGCTGCGGCAGATTCTTTTTCTTTAATTATTATTCTGCTTTTCTCCTGTCTGAAGAAAAGCGTTCAGAAGAGCCTAGTGTGCAAGAGGCCTTACATGCAACTAACAAAACTTGTATCAGAAGATAGAGATTTGGGTTAGAGGGACTTTACTGGTTGATGAAGCGTCTATCGCCCCCTAGCTGGGAGTGAGCGCCTTACATATTCATCACCAGAATGAGATTGTCTAATTAAACTCAATAGAGATCATTATCTCTTTCCTGTATAAGGCCGGGTTCACACACAAATGCTGCGACATTGGGAGCTCGTGTCACATGACATGTGAAAATCAATGTTTCCCTATGGGAGCCGTCTTAACTGGTCTGACTTTGAAAATGCTCCTTGCACTATTTTGGTCCGACTCTGATCCTACTTCAGCCCATTGAATATCACTGAAGTCGGATCAAAGTCAGATCGCTGTCTTAACTGATCCGACATTGGCATGCGACTTGTGCTCTGATGATCTTGAAGGAGAACTCCACACCAAATGAAAAAAAAATGCCATGGGTTCCCCCTTCAAGAGCATACCAGGCCCTTCTGTATGGTATGGATTTTAAGGGGAACCCCCACGCTGTTTTTTCAGCCCCCAAAATCCATACCAGACTCTTATCAGAGCACACAGCCCAGCAGGTCAGGAAAGGGGGTGGGGACGAGCGAGCACCCCCCCCCCCCCTCCTGAACTGCACCAGGCCACATGCCCTCAACATGGGGGGGTGGGTAGTTTGGGGCAGGGGTGGCCCTGTGCGCCCCCCACCTCAAAGCACCTTGTTCCCATGTTGATGAGGACAAGGGCCTCTTCCCGACAACCCTGGCCATTGATTGCTGGTGCGGGCAGGGAGCTTATCGGAATCTGTAAGCCCCATGTAACAAGGGGGCCACCAGATCCCGGCTCCCACCCTATGTGAATGAATATCGGGTATATTGTACCCCTACCCATTCACTTAAAAAAGGGTCAAAAATAAAACACAGTACACATTTTTAAAGTAATTTATTAGGCAGCTCCGGGGTCTCTTCCGACTTCTAATCCCCTCTCCGGCTCTTCTGCCTCCTCCTCTGACATCATCTAGCCCTCTACGGTTCTTCTCCCTCTGCCTGCTGTCTTCTGCCAGGTCTTCTTGCTATCCTCTCGCTCTTTTGCTGGGTCTTCTCCGCTGTCTTCTCCCTCTGTTCTTCTTCCGATGTTGACTTAACGCTCTCTCCCGCTCTAATGCTGGGTGCGCGGTGTGACACTACTTATATTGGCATGGGGTGGGGTCACCGGAGACCCGCCTCTTATGACGTCAGCCCCATCAAGCCCCGGGCGGTGACATCATAAGGGGCGGGGCCTCTGGATGAAGTCACATGGTGACCCCGCCCCATGCCTATATAAGTAGTGGCACACCGTGCATCCGGCATTAGAGCGGGAGAGAGCGTCGAGTCAATAGTGGAAGAAGAACAGAGGGAGAAGACAGCGGAGAAGACCGGGCAAAAGAGCGAGAAGACAGCAAGAAGACAGCGGAGGAGACCTGGCAGAAGATAGCGGACAGAGGGAGAAGAACCGGAGAGAAAGCGGAGAAGAACTGGAGAGGGGAGAAGAACCAACGGAGGCAGAAGATGTCAGCGGAGGACACAGAAGAGCCTGAGAGGGGAGAAGAGATCGGAAGTGACGCCGGAGCTTCCTAATAAATTACTTTAAAAACCTGTGTAATGTGTTTTATTTTTGACACTTTTTTTTGTACCCCATACTCATTCACATAGGTCGGGGGGCCAGGATCTGGGGGCCCCCTTGTTAAAGGGAGCTTCTAGATTCCGATAAGCCCCCCGCCCGCAAACCCCGACAACCAATGGCCATGGTTGTCGGGAAGAGGCCCTTGTCCTAATCAACATGGGGACGAGGTGCTTTGGGGCCCCAAAGCAACCAACCCCCCCCATGTTGAGGGCATGTGGCCTGGTACGGTTCAGGGGGGCTCTCGCTGGTCCCCACCCCCTTTCTTTACCTGCAGGGCTGTGTGCTCGGATAAGGGTCTGGTATGGATTTTGGGGGGACCCCCATGCCGTTTTTTGGCGGGGGTTCCCCTTAAAAGCCATACCAGACCGAAGGGCCTGGTATGCTCTTGGAGGGGGAACCCATTCCGTTTTTTTTTTAATTTGGCATGGAGTTTCCCTTCAAGATCATCAGAGCACAAGTCGCATGCCAAAGTCGGATCAGTCAAGACGGCGATCCGACTTCGGTGATATTCAATGGGCTGAAGTAGGATCAAAGTCGGATCAAAGTAGTGCAGGGAGCATTTGCATTAGTGTCGGAGCAGTTAAGACGGCTCCCATAGGGAAACATTGATTGTCACACGTCATGTGACATGAGCTTCCAATATCGGAGCATTTGTCGTACCATTGTGAACCCGGCCTTAGGCTGGCCATACATTATACAATTTTCTTGTACAACTTTCCTTTAGATTTACTAAAAACATATAATAGGAGGTCAAACCTAAACATTTTCAATGTGTATGCAATCAGGCAGGCCCTTCTACTACATAGTTGAAGGTAAATCTAAAGAAAATTGAACAAGAAAATTGTATGGTGTATGGCCAGCTTAAGTTTGGTACCAGGTTCTCAGTGTAACCCAATCCACGGTACACTCTGTACAGACAGATCCCTTCAACTTAAACATTTTATAAACAGTCGGCTGAGATGCTGCAGGTCGTAATGGATGTTTCCACGTTCTCGGAGATGGCGGAACATTCTGTACCTGGGATTTATCTGATGTAATGTAAACTCCACTAAGACATCTGACAGATCCTGTGTATGGCGAGGAGGATCAGAATTCCGCAGAATTATCAATGATATTCCTCCGTGCTTTCTGAAAGGGTCATGCATCTTTTTTTTCTTCTGCTTCTGTTGGACGGTGTGTTGAAATGCCGTTAAGATTGGCACCGCCAAGCACCAATGCATTTAATGCGCATTGCGGTAAAGCAAGCGTTCTACGTGTGTTGCCCCAATGCCATCGTGTGAATGGGCCCTGATTAACAACATATAGAACCATTACACTATGGCATTGCGGGCTTTACTGCAACACGCGGCAGCGCTTTTCATTTTGAATGGTACCCCGACACCCAGCGCCCATGCCTTGAAGCACTCCAGCCAAATATAATATGATACAAACTAATATTTTTATTAAAAGATAAAGTAACAAGACCTTCTCTTTGCTGCAAAATTCAGTTTCAATCCAGAGATTTCCACTGCAGTACTTTTTTCCTGCCACTAGATGTCAACCAATCTCATGGTCAGCTTGGCCCAGGTCATCCCGGACCAGCCCCCAACCTGTGACTGGACAGTGAAAGGAAAAGCAACACAGTGATCGGGTTTTCTCTCCTCCCACCAGCCTTGCTTTTTGTCAGTACTGATTGGCTTCTTGTACTGCTTCTTCACACTCCAGACGTGCCGTACAGGGGCCGCAAGAGGCCAAAGCCTGGCTAGATTTGGATGTCTTCACTGACTGCATTTTAAACTTGCGTTTAGCGGTGTATTCATAAAAAAAAAAATCTGCAGAGCTATTCATTTTGTGAAACTGGATGTACATACGTTTCATATGAATGCTGTCAGGATTGAATGTTATTAGCAGTGGAAGAAAAATGCTCCTGCTTTGGAGGTGTCACTGGTGTTGCCGATATGTGACTGGAGTGAAATACCACACTTTGGTCACTAGATGGACAATCATATTAAAGGAGTATTTATTTCCTATGATCATCAGCTCCATCTAGTGGTAACAATGTGGTATTTTTCTGATTTTACTCTATTCTTTATGAACATATAACATTCGACCTGGGGGGATGCCTAATAACATTCAATTTTGCCCCCATTCATTCAGAACAAATGCCGTTTTGCAGGATGAAGAGCTCTGCTTTTATTAGAATACACCTTATAATGATGTATTAATGATTACAGAGCTGTATCTTTTTATATACCGGAGTTCAGCTTTAGATAACAATAATAAGTGTTATATTTTCTCATTTAGGGAATCTTGTTCCCCATAATCCTCCACATCCTAAATACAGGATCCCTATTGGGTCCCACATACAGGGGCCCTGCCTACACTCTATTCTGCAGTGGGGGGGAGGGACCCCTACCTGTCAATGGCAGTGAGTAGATAACTAGATAGGAGTTTTTTGATCACAGACAGATCAACTTAATAATAGCACCACATCCCTTGATAGATTATGTATAGAGAGAGGAAAATGGGATTTTTAAGGTGCAGATTAATTCGAAAAGTAGTAACAACTAAATTATATAAGAATTTTTTTTCTTTTTAAATGTATAAAAAACACAGCAATTGGCAAGTACAAATCAACAAGATTATAATGGTACAACATAGAAAGATAGAACTCCCAACAGGTTTCACCCATATAGCAGGCTTCTTCAGGGGATGCTGTCCAGCTAGAGCAGGGGTAGGCAACCTGGGGCCCTCCAGCTGTTGTGGAACTACATTTCCCATGAGGCATTGCAAGGCTGGCAGTTACAATTTCTCCCAGAAGCATGATGGGAATTGTAGTTCTGCAACAGCTGGAGGGCCCCAGGTTGCCTACCCCTGAGCTAGAGGTACAAGCCTTCTATTGAAAAAACATATACATACAATAATTACATTAACAATTCATTCATAACCATAGTATATGAAGGTATGCTACTATGGTTATGAATGAATTGCTAATGTAATTATTGTATGTATATGTTTTTTTAATAGAAGGCTTGTACCTCTAGCTGGACAGCATCACCCGAAGAAGCCCGTATGGGTGAAACATGTTGGGAATTCTATCTTTCTATGCTGTATCCATATAATCTTGTTGATTTGTACTTGCCAATTGCTGTGTTTTAATACATTTTTTTATTTTTTCTAAAATAATTTTTTTTTCTTATATAATTTATAATTTTCTTATATAATTTACTTCGAATTAATCTGCACCTTAAAAATCCCATTTTTCCTCTCTCTATATACATAGATAACTAGATAGTCCAGATGAACCGGTTTGCTCCTTTTCGGTCATATTAATATGATTTTAATATGATTTTGTAGCCCGTTGTCTGTTATGCTGCCTGCACGGTCCATGGTGGGGTCTGGGGTTTGGAGATATAACACATCTACAGCTCGGAGTAATCCCGGGATTAAGGCAGAAGAGAAACAAGTCAGACTCACCGGAATGGAGTTAATTTTCGCAGAACATTCCGTGACATCGCGCCAAAACTCCGACCTGTTTGCGTCCCACTGCCAAGTCCCGTTGTCGGTGCAGAGCCTGTACGCGTAGCCGGTGTTCCCTGCAACAAAGCATGCAGACACAGATGTAATCACCCCTAGAACTATTGCACCCCGATAATGTGACAGCAGAAAATCGGGACATCAAAGTGGACCTGTCTGACATACCTCCCAACATTTTGAGATGGGAATGAGGGACACCTACCAGCAAACGTATGTAGGCATAGGACACGCCCCCTGTCACACCCCCTTAAAGGAGAATTAACCCAAGAAAAAAGGTTAATTAAATTCACAAGGGCTTTTTTTTTACCACTACTATTCCTTTATATTGGCTTTTAAAATTTACAAATGCAGGGATTAGGAATTTGGAAAAAAGGTTTAGCACTGGGAAACACTTTTTGAAAGATAAAAAGTGCATTTTATATACAGCTATATGGATCAGACCAAAATGAGGGACAAATGAGGAGGAATGAGGGACAGAGGGACATTGCTACAAATCAGGGACAGTCCCTCGAAATCAGGGACAGTTGGGAGCTATGCTGTCATCGGAAACCTTTTCCATGTTTAGTGGAGCACAGTACTCCCCCTGACAATGCCTTCATCTGATTTTCCTTCCAGAAGGACAGTGCCATATTTGTTCAGGCATCAACCAGGGTCACCATCATAGGCGTGCGCACAGGGTGTGCCGGATGTGCCTGGGCACACCCTAATCACCCATGCCCTGCCGATTCCCCTACTTCCTGTCTCCCTTCTGTGATGCTGCCAGCTTTACTTCTCTCCTCTCAGGAGCGGTGAAGGGGCTGGTAATTATTTAATTAACCGGCCCCTTCTTTTTCTGAATGAACACAGTGAGGGATCTGTACCGATCGCTCCTGTCTTCATTCTTAACTGAAACATAGTAAACCGCAGAGAAAGGGACTGGGGAATCTCTGTCCTTAGTGCCTTTCTCTGTCTCAAAAAGTGAGACATCAGGGGCAGCGGCGGCCGGTCCATAAGGGGCGCATGGGCGCCGCCCCCCTCTAATCTCTATGTGCCACCCCCCAATCTCCATGCGGGGCGCCGGACACATAGATTTCTATGAGTTTTTTTTTTTTTTTTTTTTTAGGAACATGATTGGAGCCTGAGGCGAACAGGTTTGCTTGCCCCCCTGTAAAAAAAATGAAGCACCACCCACCACTGATCAGGGGTCTGTTTAGACCGTTGATATTTCACCAAAGCCCCATAAAGGGGCCACTAAAAAAAATGAAAAAAAGTACAAATTGTACAAAATTATAAAAATGATTTTTTTTTTTAAATAATAAAAGATGCTTTCTGATTGGTCACTCTTTTGCCCGAGACATGAATCTGTTGGATCTCTATCTGCTGACAGACGAATATTCCGATGTCTCTATCTGAGAGCGGCCGAGGAATCCGTCATTGTGACATTTACTGATATTGAGGCTATTTGTCTGCCTGATGAAATGATCCCGGCACCGGCCTCCCCCATTATGTATAATGAGCCGATCCATATATCGATTTCCTCATTTAGGCAGATAGGAAATAAAATGTGTGTATAGAATGATTGTAATACCGACGTGACCCACATCCCGATATCTCCAAATCACCGCTCACTGCCGGAGAGCAACCTCTCCTTCTAATGTGTAATATAACTTATATCTGGAGAGTGATGATGTCACTTCTGAAATATAGAACTTATTTATATTGACCTCACAGGTTCTTCTCTGGACTATTTCTTGCTATAGAGCCGTGGTCTCCAAACTGCCACCCTTCACCTGCTTTTATCTGACCCTTGGGGCACTATTCCTCCCACTGACACCAATGATGGGGCACTATTCCTCCCACTGACACCAATGATGGGGCACTATTCCTCCCACTGACACCAATGATGGGGCACTATTCCTCCCACTGACACCAATGATGGGGCACTATTCCTCCCACTGACACCAATGATGGGGCACTATTTCTCCCATTGATACCAATGATGGGGCACTATTCCTCCAACTGATACCAATGATGGGACACTATTCCTCCCACTGACACCAATGATGGGGCACTATTCCTGTTACTGATACCAATGATGGGGCACTATTCCTCCCACTGACACCAATGATGGGGCACTATTCCTCCAACTGATACCAATGATGGGGCACTATTCCTCTCACTGATACTAATGATGAGGCACTATTCCTCCCACTGACACCAATGATGGGGCACTATTTCTCCCATTGATACCAATGATGGGGCACTATTCCCACTGACACCAATTATGGGGCACTATTCCCACTGACACCAATGATGGGGCACTATTCCTCCCACCAATACCAATGATAAGGCACTATTCCTCCCACTGACACCAATGATGGGGAACTATTCCTCTCACTGACACCAATGATGGGGAACTATTCCTCCCATTGATACGAATGATGGGGCACTATTCCTCCCACTGATACCAATGATGGGGCACTATTCCTCCCACTGATACCAATGATGGGGCACTATTCCTCCCACTGATACCAATGATGGGGCACTATTCCTCCCATTGATACCAATGATGGGGCACTATTCCTCCCACTGATACCAATGATGGGGCACTATTCCTCCCACTGATACCAATGATGAGGCACTATTCCTCCCACCGATATCAATGATGGGGCACTATTTCTCCCATTGATACCAATGATGGGGCACTATTCCTCCCACTGATACCAATGATGGGGCACTATTCCTCCCACTGATATCAATGATGGGGCACTATTCCTCCCACCGATACCAATGATGGGGCACTATTTCTCCCATTGATACCAACGATGGGGCACTATTCCTCCCACCGATACCAATGATGGGGCACTATTCCTCCAACTAATACCAATGATGGGTCACTATTCCTCCAACTAATATCAATGATGGGGCATTGTTTATTCCCACTGACGCCAGAACATTTTCTTCTGCCCATAGTCCGGCCCCCCTAAAGTCTGAAGGACAGTAAACTGGCCCTTTGTTTAGAAAGTTTGGAGACCCCTGTTATAGATGACACATTGGCGCGGTGTAAGCGTATTTTCCCGCTCAGACGTTTCCCGTGGAGGTGAAGAGATCGGACTCTCTATACATCTGGAGGACACGTGTCGTTTTCAGGATAAATATTTGATTTCCTGCATTATGGAAATTTATGCCGCATGTAATTATTCTGTATGTGATGTAAGTGGGAGGTCGGCGGGTCAGGGCGCGGTCACATGATCCCCTGAAGGCAAAGGCTGGAAATAGATGGCCGACCTTCAAACATGAAGAGAGAAAAAACATGGAATGTACACAGATGTATCCGTGTCACAGCGCCACATCGCAGAACAGACGCACACGCCATCGCCCGGCTCTCTTATGATTCGGGTCATTTATGGGGACAGATCTACTAAACAAAACATTTACATCACGGCGTCTCGTGTATCTGACTATTTTATTCATTTTTAATAATCAAAGCAAACTCATCCCTCCATCCATCCCTCCATGCTTTATTTTGTTGAGAAATCACTTTAAACCCCCCACCCTCCCCCAATATCTTGAGTAAGGGCAGATGATTCACGTAGCATTTGCTTCCTAGAATCCATCTACCCTTAGCTCAGGCATGCATGCAGGAGCTCAGGAGTATGCTTAGCTGACAAAACCTCTCTGCCTCCCTCCCCTCCTGAAGTCTCCCAGGATGTATGACGTCATTTGCCTAGGCAAGAAACCAGGAAGTAACTGAGGAAATGTAAAAAAAAAAAAAAAGTTTAAAACGAGTAAATATGATATATATTCCTATCTATTTACTAATGCTAGCAGCACAAGGATTAAAAATAATCAATGTTAATTGGGAGAGTGAAGGTCCACTTTAAACCACAACAGTGGTACGAATTCCACTGCCCCGGTTTCCTTTGCGACCGCAGAAAAAAATGACACTACAGGTCACACAGTACCGCCACCAAATGTAACCGATTCAAGTGAATGGGGGCCGCGCTACAACCACCCTGCAAGCTCAGTACCCGCATGGTGGTGCAGAGCTTTTCAGGGTTACAACAGACGCAAATTAGGTCCAGCCTCCCTCTGAAAAGTGATCCACCATAGAGCGCTTTTCAGAATGGCAGCCAGGGCTTCAAAATAAATATATCTATATATAGATATATATATCTATATATAGATAGATATATATATCTATATCTATAGATATATATAGATAGATATATCTATCTATATATAGATATAGATATATATATCTATAGATAGATAGATAGATAGATAGATAGATAGATAGATAGATAGATAGATAGATAGATAGATAGATAGATAGATCTATATTTATATCTATATATATATATACACATACTCACACAATGCACAATGTCAGTAGGGCAGAGGTTGGTGTCAGTTTAGCATTGGACGGTGTCAGTAGTTTATGTTTATTGATTTTTTTATTAGAACTTTTTACAATTTTATTATCATTATTTTTTTTTATTTATTTATTTTTTTTTACTATTTTTTTTTTAAGAGCCTCATTGGGAGGGTTTGGTGAAATATCAAGGGTCTAAACAGATCCCTGATGTCTCACATTTGAGAAAGGGACTGAGGACAGAGATTCCCCAATCCCTTTCTCTGCAGCCAAGCAGCAGGGGGATTCTGCGCAGCACACAGGCACACCCGGCACACCCGGCGCGCCCGCCTATGCTGCTATGGACGGGGTAATGTGTTAGGAATGAAAGGATGCCACATTGTTTGATGGAAATGATAATTTTTAAGCTACAGAGGGCTGAATTTAAAGACACCCAGAAAATCAAAGTGAAAATATGATGTAGCGGGCGAGTCCATTTTGCTGAAATTTCATTGCAGCAACTCATAATGGTCCTCAGTAGTTTGGCCCCCACATTCTTGTATGCATGTCTGACGATGTCGGGGAATGCTCCTAATGAGACGACGGATGGTGTCCTGGGGTGTTTCCTCACAGATCTGGACCAGGACATCACTGAGCTCCTGAACAGACTGAGGTGCAACCTGGTGCTGTCCGATGGACCGAAACAGAATGTCCCCGAGGTTTTCTACTGGATTTAGGTCAGGTGGGGGCCATTCAATGGTATAAATTCCTTCATCCTCCAGGAACTGGCTGCATACTCTCGCCACATGAGGCCGGGCATTGTCGTGCACCAGGAGGAACCCAGGACCCACTGCACCAGCGTAGGGTCTGACAATGGCTCCAAGGATTTCATTTTGATACCTAATAGCAGTCAGGGTGCCACTGTCTAGCCTGTAGAGGTCTGTGCATCCCTCCTATGGATATGCCACCCCAGACCATCACTGACCCACCACCAAACCGGTCACGCTGAACGATGTTACAGGCAGCATAACGTTCTCCACGTCTTCTCCAGACCCTTTCATGTCGGTCACATGTGCTCAGGGTGGACCTGCTCTGTGAAAAGCACAGGGCGCCAGTGGCGGACCTGCCAATCCTGGTGTTCAATGGCAAAAGCCAATCGAGCTCCTCGGTGCCGGGCAGTGAGCACAGGGCCGACTAGAGGAAGTCGGGCCCTCAGGCCACCCTCATGAAGTCTGTTTCTGATTGTTTGGTCAGACATTTACACCGGTGGCCTGCTGGAGGTCATTGTGTAGGGCTCTGGCAGTGCTCACCCTGCTCCTCCTTACACAAAGGAGCAGATACCGGTCCTGCTGATGGGTTAAGGACCTTCTACAGCCCTATCCAGCTCTCGAAAGAGTAACTGCCTGTCTCCTGGAATCTCCTCCATGCTCTTAAGACTGTGCTGGGAGACAAAGCAAACCTTCTGGCAATGGCACGTATGGATGTGCCATCCTGGAGGAGTTGGGACCACCTGTGCAACTACTATAGGGTCCAGGTATGGCCTCATACTACCAGTAGTGACACTGACCCTAGCCAAATACAAAACTAGTGAAAAACAGTCAGAAAAGATGAGTAGGTGAAAAAAAATGTCAGTGGCCTCCACCTGTAAAAACCATTCCTGTTTTGGAGGTTGTCTCATTGTTGCCTATCTAGTGCATCATTAACACCAAAGCAGCTGAAACTGATGAACAACCTCCTCTGCTACTTACCTGACCAGATCAATATCTCTGGAGTTTCATTGACTTGATGCCATACTCTGATTAAAAAGTGTTCCTTTAATTTTTTTGAGCAGTGTATTTACAATGTAATCTGACCTTAAATCATGCTAATTCACATAAAAAGATAGAAAAAAAAATCATTAATAAACTGATCTGACTCATTCAGACTCCGTACCGTCATCCCTCAGGGGCAGATACCACGGACAGGCCACCGACACATTACCGGGAGGGGAGAACGGCCAGCAGGCAAACTGGTCAAATACCCCGTTGCAGTACACACCTGAAATGTATAAATCAAGAAAGGTTTAGTCATTCTTCAGGGGAAGGGATACAAAATGTTACCATCAAATTACCACAATGTGATATCTATCAGAATCCTTTATTGATCCTCTAAGGCAGGGATATGAAATTAGCGGACCTCCAGCTGTTGCAGAACTACAAGTCCCATGATGCATAGCAAGACTCTGACAGCTACAAGCATGACAAGCAGAGGCATGATGGGACTTGTAGTTTTGCAACAGCTGGAGGTCCGCTAATTGCATATCCCTGCTCTAAGGGAAATTGTTAAAGTGTTACTAAACCCACAACGGTAAAATCAGTCCGTATATGCAGTAAAGCATGTTTGTTATACTCACTGTGGATCCTAAGGGGTTAATCCTCTGTGTAGAAAAAGCTGTTTCATCCTGTCTTCTCTGACCCTCCCTTTCTTTCAGAGTCCCCAATCTATCTGCTGATAGAACAGAGCCTTGGGGGCAAGCTACACATGTTCAGTTTGGTGTGTATTACTAGAGAGTTTTTTTTTTTGGAGGGTGAATGTGATCAGCACAGGACCAATCAGCACTGTCCAGACAGAAGGTCAGGGGTCCTGCAGTCCCATAGGACAGTCAGGGGAGAATGAAAACTCCTCCTACAAGCTTTAACCAGACACTGATAGAAGACTGCTATATACTGCTGATTAGACATGTGCATGATGAAAAAATTTGTTTTGTTTTGTTTAGATTCGTTAATCTAGTTATTTTGTTTCTTTTAACCACTTCAATACCGGGCACTTATACACCTTCCTGCCCAGGCCAATTTTCAGCTTTCAGTGCTGTCGCACTTTGAATGATAATTGCGCGGTCATCCCTCACTGTACCCAAACTACATTTTTATCATTTTGTTCCCACAAATAGAGCTTTCTTTTGGTGGTATTTGATCACCTCTGGGATTTTTTATTTTCAGCTAAACAAATAAAAAAAAGACCGAAAATTTTGAAAAAAAAATGTAAATAAGTACGTTTTCTCCTTCACTGATGGGTACTGATGGGGCTGCACTGACGGGCACTGATAAGGCGGCAATGATGGGCACAGATGAGGTGACACCAATGAGGTGGCACTGATGAGGTGGCACTGATGGGCACTGAAGATGGGCACTAATATGCGGCACTGATGGGTACACATAGGTGGCACTGATGTTTTTTTATTTTTTTGTTTCTGTTACAAAACTTTGTAAATAAGTAAGTTTTCTCCTTCACTAATGGGCACTGATGTACACTAATAAATGGTACTGATGGATGCCAATCAGTGCCAAACAATAATGCCTGCCAATCAGTGATGCCCATTGTAGGCACTGATTGGCATCCATTGTGGAAACTGATTGGCATCCCTGGTGGTCTAGGGTGGCATACCTGGTGGTGACATCCCTGGTGGTCCTGGTGGCATCCCTCGTGGTCCACTGTGGGCATCCTCTGATAATCAATCATCACAGACCCCCCCTGTCAGAGGAGCAGCCGATCGGCTCTCCTCTTCTCGCATCTAACAGACGTGAGTGAGGAAAAGCTGATCAACGGCTCTTCCTGTTTACATGGTAATCAGCAGTGATTGGACATGACTGATCACGTGGTAAAGAGTCTCCATCAGAGACTCTTTACCGAGATCGGTGTTGCAACGGCTTGATATCCTGACAACGTCATATGACGTCCGGCCAGGATATCAAACCACTTTGCCGCCGTCATTTTGCTATATGGCGGGCGGCAAATGGTTAAATTAGGTTCATTTGTTCAATTTGTATTCGGAATTCGTTTTATGTCTTTTTCGAATTTTCTTCGAATTTACCTATTTTTTTTTTTTCGATTCGAAACGATACATTTTGAATCAGTCAAATCGAAAACTTTCGATTTTTTTATTTTTTTTAATTCAAATGTAATAAAGTGAACAAACAAATCAAATGATTACAATGACTCTTTAAATCACATTTGGATAGAAGTTGCACTACTACGTACTACGTTTGAAATTTTACCTCAATGACTTATGCTCAAGCTACCTAAATGTATGACATAAAATGCATTACATTTTTTGTATAATTCGAACTTGTTAGACCATAATGCCTTTTGTCGGGCACCTGGTCCTAAGAAAAAAAGAGGGGAAGGGGTTCAAACAAGGAACCCCTGAACGGACTTTAGAGGCACAACAAACCTTAAAGAGCATAGTCAAAATAACAATATAATACATTTTATTAAATATAAATGCATACAAAACAAAGACATTGACAAAAGGTAATAAAAAATCATCTATATGAAAATATACATGATATAAACCCCGATGCGTCTACGCGTTTCGTAGAGATGTTCATCCCTGTATCCTCCTGGGGACTTACATCCAATCTAACCAGAAGCTCTCTCAGTGTATTTGCACGGTTCCACATGAACCATTGAGCAGACACGGTCTATGGGCTGTTTGGTGCCCTTCTATGGATGATGGAATGTTACTACCTATTAATGACAACCTTTTTGGCTCTTTCTTTGCTGGAAATGAACCCCGAGATTGGTTGTAGATGGAGACAGTTGATGGTTATCTACCTCTATTGACAAGACCTTGACGTCCATACTCTAATAAATTTGAATTACCACTGGTTGAAAGCCTCCTTATAAGTGAGACCCTCTTTTGTATTAACTGAAACCTGAACGTGTCCTGAAGAAGTTCTCTATGAAACGCGTAGACACATCGGGGTTTATATCATGTATATTTTCATATAGATGATTTTTTATTACCTTTTGTCAATGTCTTTGTTTTGTATGCATTTATATTTAATAAAATTTATTATATTGTTATTTTGACTACGCTCTTTTAGGTTTGTTGTGCCTCTAAAGTCAGTTTAGGGGTTCCTTGTTTGAACCCCTCCCCCTCTTTTTTTCTTATGACATACAATTTATATGGATGTGGCCATAGGAGTGTCCTCCTTCTTTTTTATATTTTAGGCACCTGGTCCTGTTCTTGCTTCGTTCTGTTTAAATTTATGTTGAAAACAATAAAAATTTATTGAACCTAAATCACGTTGGCTTAACAAAAACAGCATTATTTCAATATGGTACTCTAATAACACACACAGTCTTTGATTTCAGAAATGTGTTTACAGATGGAATTCGATGTAAAATTAGTTTCGAATTTCAAATAGAATTTCAGAAATTCGGACAAATTTAATTTCGTTATTCGGAGCGGCGCTTCATTTACACTGTAATTTGGGTCTTCGGATATATCTGAACCTCCGAAAAACGAAAAATTTCTCAAATATTTATTTGGAACGAAACGAACCGCACATTTCTACTGCTGATGAGAAAAGGTATTTAGCAGTTTATATTTACTAAAGTAATTGCATTTCCATGCAATTGACCAGATATGACCAGATATAGTGACTGCAGGCTTTTTCAAAAGAACAAACTCTCCTCCAGATGTAAAAAAAATTAGGTAAAACCTTTAAAAGGTTATTACATTTTGTATCACTTGACCCTCCCTCTTAGATTGTAAAGCTCTAATGAGGCGGACCCTCTGATTCCTCTTGTATTGTAACTTTAATATCCGTCTTCACATTGTAAAGCACTGAGCACTACATAAACCCTGTATAATAATAATAATAAAAATAAAAGGAAAAAACAAAACAGTTCCTGTAGCTACTTATATAGTTGGAGTTTGGCTTCATTTTGTTAGTGTATCTAAATCTGCTAGTCCATCTAACAACCCCCCCCCCCGACTAACAATGCTGCTGTCCAAAGGTGCCCCCTGTGCTCCTTCATCCAGAGTGGGGGCACTCAAATACAGGAGGTAACTGGCCAGATCACCAGGGGAAAAAGCCTAAAAAGAAAACGAATGCAGCCACCACCTCTAACGATTGCTAAGCTACAATATATTACATTTTTGGTTTGGGGTTTATTACTGCTTTAACTGCTTCCCGACCCCACGCCGCAGTTGTACTATGCCAAGGTGGCAGGATACCGGGAATCAACCGTCATTGTACGTCAGCTCGTTTAAGTGATATAGCGGACCCACTGCGCCCTGCGAGATCGCGCCCACGAAGCTGGCAGACTCGATGTCCGCCAGCGACCCACGATCTCGGTGTACAAAGGCAGAACGGGGATCTGCCTATGTAAACAAGGGGGATCCCCGTTCTGACAGGGGAGGTGTCAGAGATCTTCTGTATGTAGAAGAATACATATCGGCCTAAACTGATGAATAAAAGAGTTTTTTATATATATTTTTTGGGATATATATTATAGCAGAAAGTGAAAAAAAAATTTTTGTTCTGTTTTTTTCAAAATTGTCGCTCTTTTTTTGTTTATAGCGCAAAAAATAAAAACTGCAGCGGTGATCAAACACCACCAAAAGAAAGCTCTATTTGTGGGAAAAAAAGGTACAGCGTCGCACGACCGCGCAATTGTCAGTTAAAGCGCCGCAGTGCCGTATTGCAAAAAATGGCATTGGCATTAAGGGGGCAAAATCCTTAAGTGGTGAAATATTACAATATGTCTACTAGATGGAGCGGAGGCGCAAAGGAAGAAGAATATATCTTTGTAGCAAGAGATACAATGTAACAATTCTTCAGAATGTTTGAAAATAAGTTAATTTGAAAATAAGTGTAAACATTAGTTACATTTATTTGATAATTCTCTCTAGATTTCTCTAGAATTGTTACATTGTATCTCATGGTACAAAGAAGTATGCTCTTCTGCTCCATCTAGTGGCCAAAACATGGTATTTAATATACTGCCCATAACAAAAGAATATTCCGTCAGAAGAGAAAACATTCATAATTCATAAAGAACATTCATTTTTGCCCAGTTCACGCAGAATGAATGTATATGCAGATTCACTGGGTGAATGGCTATGCAAATTTTTTTTAACCACTTGCCGCCCCACCACAGTAAATTTACTGCGGCAGGGTGGCAGCTGCAGGCTCAGTCACGTATATATATATATATATATATATATATATATATATATATATATATATTATATGGGATTGTGTCTCCTCTAGGTACCGAGAGCGCTCCTTTTGGACAGAATTGCTGTTATCGGTAAACGAGTATCATGTGATTGCTATGATTGGTCATAGCGATCACATGATAACAATATATTTCCATAGAAATTGCATTGTAGGTGTATCATAAGCCGCGGGACTTTAAGACCCAGCGGCAGCGGCTCTACTCCTTATAAGCCCTCATCCAAAATGGCACTGGCTAGGCCTGAAGAAGGAGCGCAGGCTCCGCAAACGCGTTGCCTTTCTCCTCATCGCGTCCCGGAAGTGACATCATTCATCGGCTCCCTGTGCGTTTCAGGAAGCATCAGCAACCACCGGCGCAGCCCTTTTCGAGTGCCACACCACAGAAACCATCCTTATGTACAAGCTCCATAGACACTCTTGCACTTTTTGTGCTCAATGCCTGTTGATGTTTTAATCCTTGTGAGTACCAGTATTCATACTTGTATTAACTTACCTTACTTACTACACTTAGATTGGCGCTTCTGCGTCCTCCTCACTAATATAAACAACCTGGCTTTACATTCATAAACAGCTTGCTTACTGTTGTGATCTGCGATTGGCTCACAGCAATCACATAGTACCTGGCTACCTGTACCATGTGATCAGCTGTAGACAATCACATAACACAACCATAAGCAAGCTGTTCATAAATGGGAAACCCATTCACGCTATCGCAGATCGCCGTCATTACTATTAAAAAAAATAAATAATAAAAATGCCATAAATCTATCCCCTATTTTTTACGCTAACCAATCAATATAAGCTTATTGCGATTTTTTTTTACCAAAAATAAGTAGAATACATATTGGCCTAAACTGCTGAAGAATTTTTTTTTTTTTTCTATGATAGCAAAAAAGTAAAAAATATATATATTTTTTTCTAAATGTTAATTATTTTTTTTTGTTTATAGCGCAAAAAATAAAAACCGCAGAGGTGATCAAATACCACCAAAAGAAAGCTCTATTTGTGGGGAAAAAAGGACGTCAATTATGTTTGGGTACAGCGCCGTACGACTGTGAAATTGTCAGTTAAAGTGACGCAGTGCCGAATCGCAAAAAATGGCCTGGTCATTAAGGGGGCAAATTCTTCCAGTCCTCAAGTGGTTAATATACTACCCATAATAAAAGAACATCCCTTCAGAAGAGAAAAAGCCTAAAGAACATTTATTTTTGGACGACTCACACAGAACGAATTTACGTGTAGATCGATTGGATGAATGGCTATGCAATTTTTTTTTTTATAAATAGATTAATAATAATTCCTAAACTGTAACACAATGATTTCATTTTTAAGAAATACAAATATTGAAGAAATAGAATTTGTTTCGATCTGTTTGACTGTGAAATGTTGATGAGAGGAGACGCAGTTTCATACAGAAGAAACGCGCGACTCGCGTCAATCAGACGCGATTAAGGATTGTTGGCGCAGAAGAGATCCATCCATAATGCAATTATTGATACAAAGATGGGAACGATCGCCTCTCATTACCAACGTGGACGCGGGATGTGATTGGTGCGTCTATTCCCGACGCCATCCTTCCCGCGGCTGAAATATATGGAAAGGAATTTTCGGACAGGGATAACGGATGCGCTGTTATAGATATGACTGGAGCGCTGTGCGTGTGATGTATGAGCTCCGTCCCTCGCCGTTTACATTCAGCGCATTCCTTGGTGATGATTCTGTTTCTAAGCCGGCCGTCTTGTGCACAGATATCGCTGGAAATGAACATTTCTTACAGAGGAGATTATCCTTCTGTTTATGGAAAACGTGCAGAACCCTCACACCTCGCCTCTCCTCCCGATCCCTTCCAAGAAAACTTCCAGGAGAAAGATATGGAGGCCGCTGGCCTCCTTTTTCAAAACGATAATCGTCTGTCATACTGATCCTCTGGTTTCAATCTGCCCTGTCATTGAGCTGGAAGACGTACAGTATGCAGATACTTGCTGCATGTTTATTCTGGGTCAACGACGCACCACACAGCCTGATAGTACAATCTGTTCTATGGTGGCCATAAGGGCCGGGATAAGGGGGTGGGTAGCTGCTTTTGGGTGCAATAATTGACTGAAGGGATGGGGGCACCCTGACCCTAACCCCAAGGCAAGGGGGGGCGTAGTTTGGAATCTTTGCCTTGGGTGCTGGATGACCTTGTCCCGGCACTGGGGGCCATACACACTTTGATAAACGATTTATTTATTTTCCCTAACGGGAATATTAAATCTATAGTCGAGAATTGATATGCAGCATATGGGGAAAGTGGATTTCGATCGATAGTTGAAATATTAAGTTCGTAAGTGTGACGGGAGGGCCCGTGGAACCAAGAATCCCTTGGAAAGGTTGGGAAACCCATGTTTCAGCTCCCCATGCGCCTCTTATGCCTAAGTCATAGACTGAGAAAATATATCTTGGACTACTTAAAATGGGACAGTAATATTTATCCACAATATCTCCCAGGATATACAGTATGTTAACACTATTCTTGGTTTGTTTGAGTCTGAACTCAACATGTTAGTTGAGATTATTATTATTATTATACAGGATTTATATAGCGCCGACAGTTTACGCATTTACAACATTAGGGCAGACAGTACAGTTTACAATACAATTCAGTACAGGAGGAATCAGAGGGCCCTGCTCCTTAGAGCTTACAATCTAGGAGGGAGGGTCAAGTTATACAAAAGGGTAATAGCTGTGGGGGATGAGCTAATGGAGAAAATAGTGCAGTTGTTAGATGGAGGCAGGAGAGGCTTCTCTGAAGAGGAAAGTTTTCAGGGATCGCCTAAAAGTGCATAAATTAGGAGACAGTCTGACAGATTGGGGTAGGGAATTCCAGAGGATGGGCGAGGCTCGGGAGAAGTCTTGGAGGTGGATATGGGAGGAGGTGACGAGGGAGCTAGAGAGCAGGAGGTCTTGGGAGGAACGAAGAGGGCGATTTGGTTGGTATGTTGAGACTAGGTTAGTGATGTTGCTGGGGGCAGAGTTATGGATGGCTTTGTAACTTATTGTTAGTATTTTGAATTTAATTCGTTGGGTGAGTGGCAGCCAATGGAGGGATTGGCAGAGAGGGGTAGCAGACACGGTTTGTAAGGTGAATGAGTCTGGCAGCAGCATTCGTAATGGACTGAAGGGGGGATAGTCTATTTAAAGGTAATCCAATGAGGAGGGAGTTGCAGTAGTCGAGGCGAGAGATGACCAGGGAGTGAATCAGAGATAGCTGATCACATTGGCCTCTAGAACTGGGTAGGAGCCGGACAGTCTACTCCTACTATAGTTTGTTGCCTACTAGGCTGAGGAGGAGGGGGAGATCACAGTTTGTATTGTTCATTGTAATTAGCTCCTGCTATTGTGAGAAGGTGTCCTGTGTTTATACTAATGTGTGAAGCTCGGTGACAACAAGTCTGACCTGTAGTGAAATCCTGATTAATCATAACAATGCCCAGGAGGGCATAGAGTCACATCGGCTGCTTTAAGGGATTAGTTAATTAGCTCATGTTAATTAGGTTTCTGGTTGCAGATGTATTGTAAGCCTGGTGTATATATTTATGTGTCATCTCAAATAAAAGAGTCCATGTTCAGCAATCAAACAAGTATCGTCTTGTTTTGTGCTTGTGATCGGTTGGAATATCTGATATCTATATTCTATCTGGGAGGAAGTGGTATATGACGAAAGCAATCAAGCGGAGTGTGAGACGTTTCGTTACAGTAAGTTATTGATCACATCTCTGTTTCCACAAGGCACCCTCATAATCTGATCATTCAGCATAATAATCCCTTCAAGCCGAAAGTACATATACAGTAAAACCTTGGTTTGAGAGTAACTTGGTTCGAGAGCGTTTTGCAAGAGAAGCAAAATTTTGACTTGATATACAAGCGATGTCTTCATATACAAGTAGCGTCATGTCACAACTGAGTATAAAAGACATTCCGACAACAAAAAATACATGGATTTTTTCCGACGGATGTTGGCTCAAACTTGTCTTGCATACACACGGTCGCACAAATTTGTCGGAAAATCTGATCGTTCTGAACGCGGTGACGTAAAACACGTACGTCGGGACTATAAACGGGGCAGTAGCCAATAGCTTTCGTCTTTTAATTTATTCTGAGCATGCGTGGCACTTTGTGCGTCGGATTTGTGTACACACGATCGGAAATTCCGACAACGAATTTTGTTGTCGGAAAATTTTATAGCCTGCTCTCAAACTTTGTGTGTCGGAAATTCCGATGGAAAAAGTCAGATGGAGCCCACACACGGTCGGAATTTCCGACAACAAGCTCCGATCGCACATATTCCGTCGGAAAATCCGACCGTGTGTACGGGGCATAAGGCCCCCATTCACACCTCAGTGTTTTGTAGATTGAAGCTCTAAAACACTGCAGGAGGAAAAAAAAAAAACAATTATTGTCTATGGAGTTGGTTCACATCTCCACTCCAAGCCGCCTGAAGTCAAACGCCTGAAGTTGAAAAAGTTCTGGAGCTTTTTTTTGTAGCTCAAATCGGGCAGATTGGTCTGCAACTGAAAACTGGTCTGGGCAGAAAGGTGGTGAAAGTGCCCAGTATTGAAGTGGTTAAATAATAAATAATAAAAAAAAAGTAATAAAAATAAATAAATAAAAAAGCCCTAACCCCTACCCTCAACCCTCATATGAACCACTAATCCTAACCCCTACCCTTAACCCCTAACTGAACAAAATAAATAAATAAATAAATAATAATAAACTATCCCTAACCCTAACCTTTAAAACCTAATCCTTAACCCCTTACAAAAAAAAGGAAAAAAAAAAATAATAAAAGTGGATGACAAAGCTGAAAAACATAGCAACAAATTATGAAACAGATGATATTTTTTTCTGTTGGCTAAATAAAAAAAAAAAGGCAAAGCTCAAAAACGCTGTAGACAAACGCTCAAAACCGTGCATACAAACACGCGAAAAAATTCTCTAAAACGCTAGACTTTCGGAAGAGTCGGTGTACGACGGTGTTGATGGGGGAATGTCTCCTGCAGCACTATTGTGTTCTGCCAGTGGGGGGGGGGGTGCAGGGAGCCTTCCCAGCCAGCAGAACATTATTACTAGTGGCTATAGCTGCCAGCAGCAATCGCATGATCACTTTTCAGGAGGTGCTGCTGTCCTTGCCACAAGCATAGATGAGCAAACCTTAAATAATGGTATTGAATTACATTCTTTCTGAGGCCACGTGACTCCCATAGGATCTTTATAGAGATGATCAAAAACATTGTTTAATATCTGCAGCTGGGAGTAAATTATTATTATTTGAATATTTAATTGTCTACAGTCAGGTGTCATTAAAATCTAAATTTCTCCATCCGGCGTCGGGGGTTATTGCTTTGTTTCCCGCATCTCAGATAACATTGTTATTGTTACATATTACATAATCATCAAACTCCCTTATTGCCCCATAAAATGAGCTCATAAACTCCCCTCCTAATCGCCAGATACTGATGGAGCCGCGCTGAATCCCTATCCGCCGCATGGAAGGAGCCGAGCGCTCTCCTGTCTCTGGGATGAGTCAGAGCCTCCGGCGGTAGACGGCGTGTCATGGTGGAGCCGGAGGGCTTTATTCATCTCATAAAATGTGATAAGCAATTAAGGCACAGAGGAGATTCCCCATGTTGAAGGGGAATTTTGCCGTTCCATTGTATCATGGCCTAAAATAGTCAACCAAAAATATTATTATATATTTAAATATTTTTATATAATTATATATTTTTTTTATTTTATATTTAAATATATTTAAATATTTTAGCCTTCTTTTTTGGTTTTCCACAGTTGTACCGGCTCTTCTCCTGGACTCAAGTGGCTTACTCTGATTTCATTGCACACTGTGAGCTTCTCACACTAATCTCACCAATGTAAGGGGCATTCTTCCCATTGGCAGCCAGTAGGGATCATTCTTCCCACTGAACACCAATATAAGCCCATTCTTCTCACTGACCACCAATGTAAGGAGCATTCTTCCCACTGACCACCAATGTAAGGAATATTCTCCTCACTGACCTCCAATGTAAGGGACATTCTTCCCACTGATCACCAATGTAAGGAGCATTCTTCTCACTGAACATCAATATAAGGAACATTTTTCTCACTGAACATCAATATAAGGGCATTCTTCTCACTGATCACCAATGTAAGGAACATTCTTCCCACTGATCACCAATGTAAGGAACATTCTTCCCACTGATCACCAATGTAAGGAACATTCTTCCCACTGAACACCAATGTAAGGAACATTCTTCCCACTGATCACCAATGTAAGGAACATTCTTCTCACTGATCACCAATGTAAGGAACATTCTTCCCACTGAACACCAATGTAAGGAACATTCTTCCCTCTGACCACCAATGTAAGGAGCATTCTTCCCACTGATCACCAATGTAAGGAACATTCTTCCCACTGAACACCAATGTAAGGAACATTCTTCCCACTGATCACCAATGTAAGGAATATTCTTCCCACTGAACACCAATGTAAGGAACATTCTTCTCACTGACCACCAATGTAAGGAACATTCTTCTCACTGACCACCAATGTAAGGAACATTCTTCCCACTGACCACCAATGTAAGGAACATTCTTCTCACTGACCACCAATGTAAGGAACATTCTTCCCACTGATCACCAATGTAAGGAATATTCTTCCCACTGAACACCAATGTAAGGAACATTCTTCCCACTGATCACCAATGTAAGGAACATTCTTCTCACTGATCACCAATGTAAGGAACATTCTTCCCACTGAACACCAATGTAAGGAACATTCTTCCCTCTGACCACCAATGTAAGGAGCATTCTTCCCACTGATCACCAATGTAAGGAACATTCTTCCCTCTGACCACCAATGTAAGGAGCATTCTTCCCACTGATCACCAATGTAAGGAACATTCTTCCCACTGATCACCAATGTAAGGGGCATTCTTCCCACTGATCACCAATGTAAGGAATATTCTTCCCACTGAACACCAATGTAAGGGGCATTCTTCCCACTGATCACCAATGTAAGGAATATTCTTCCCACTGAACACCAATGTAAGGAACATTCTTCCCACTGAACACCAATGTAAGGAACATTCTTCTCACTGACCACCAATGTAAGGAACATTCTTCCCACTGATCATCAGTCTAAGGGGGCCCTTCATAGCTATTTTAAGGGGCTACATCCCTATCCTTGCTAAAGGGAGCAACACAATTTTCACTGTCTATTTTTATTCTATTACTGAAAATAATTGTCATATATAGTTGGAATCAAATAAGAAAAATATACCGCGTTGCTTGTTCTTTAATTTATTTTTTTAGTTCAATTTGATTTTCAGATATACCCTGAGCTGTAGATTTAGTATATATAAACAGGGCTTCACTGAGACCTGAAACTTAGCTCAAGGGTTTCTCCACGTTAAAAAGGTTGAGAAAGACTGATATAGAGCAAGGTTTCTCAACTCCGGTCCTCAAGTACCCCCAACAGGTCATGTTTTCAGGCCTTCCATTATTTTGCACAGGTGATTTGATCAGTTTCACTGCCTTAGTAATTACCACAGCCGTGTCATCTGAGGGAAATCCTGAAAACATGACCTGTTGGAGCGCCTTGTGGACTGGAGTTGAGAAACACTGATGACTGAAAAATGTAGGAGTGCTGCTGATCAAGACCATTCCATCTTCATGAATGAGTAGATAAAAAAGCCAATCCAGTTCCTGACACTCACCCAAGAAAGGAAGCTCTACCCATCACCCTCTCTGTTCTACTTCAGGATTGAGTCTCTTTGTAATATAGGATATGAGGCTTCTCCTGCTTCTGACTGATGAAACATGCTAAGGAGCAGGTGGAGAGGACACACTTTGGGGAAGTTTCAAATTTCTATCCGGAGAGACAAAGAGTTTTCTCTTTTCTACAACAATAGCAGAGCGATGAAGTGTGGCCCATTCCATGCACATGGTGCTTGGCGGAGGTCCTGGATGAAGAGCCGTTTGTCACATATTAGCCGGATGGAAAGCGCCATGTTATTAAAGGATGTGCTGACCTGCAATTCCGAGTAAATGAGAATATCTATCAAAGGCGCATAATTTGCATGTGACAAACCACAAAAAACGTGATTCATTCCATATTGCTGTGCACGCACTTGATTCAGCAGTTATTTGTAATACAGAAATAAAGAACGTTGTGATTGCTTGCTTTGTGGGATTGGGATTACAACGGGGCCGCATGTGCATGTTTATTCATCAAATATTCATATGCAATACATGGACGTTCACAGTGTCTGAGTTTCTATTACAGAAAAAAATGAAGTCCTGCCAAGTCAGCAATCCTATAGAGTGCTCCATATTTATATTTAAACTGATAATTATCCCAAAAATATATTTTATATTTTATAGTAAAAAGCTTCTATGAACCCTACCTGGGATTTATCATCCTTCCCATTCATGACTATCCAAGAGGAACATCACCTCTCCCATCCATGACTCTGCTGGAGGTACATCACCATCTCTCATCCTTAACTCTGCCATCAGTGCATCACCTGTCCCATCCACAACTCTATTGGAGGTAAAGGACATCACTTTTCACATCCACGACACTGCCAGAGGTTTATCAACTCTTCCATCTTCATTCTGCTGAATATACATCACCTCTCCCCTCCATGGTTCTTGTACAACAACTCGGTGATCCATGATTTTGCTGGAGGTACTTCACATCTTCCATCCATGACTCTACCTGCATTACATCACCTTTCACATCCATGACAATGCCAGGAGCATACCACCTCTCCCATCCATGGCCCTGCCATCAGTATATCACCTCTCCTATCCACACTCTGTTGGAGGTACAATACATCACCTCTTGTATCCACGACACTGTAGAAGGTATATCAACTCTTCCATTTATGAGCCTGCAATCAGTACATCACCTCTCCCAACCATAGCTGCCAGACATACATTACCCCTTCTATCCATGACTCTGCAAGAGGTACATCACCTCTCCCATTCATGCCTCTGCCAGGGGTACGTCACATTCTGCCAGAGTTACATCGCCTCTCCCATCCATGACTCTGCCAGACATACATTACTCCTTCTATCCATGACTCTGCCAGACATACATTACTCCTTCCATCCATGACTCCGCCAGACGTACATTACCCCTTCTATCCATGACTCTGCAAGAGGTACATCACCTCTCCCATTCATGCCTCTGCCAGGGGTACGTCACCCATGGGTGTCCGCATGAGGGTGCAAGGGGGGTGTCGGCACATGCAGGCTTCAAAATTTCCACTCGCCTGCTCGCATTTGGCGAGTGGAAATTAGCTGAGGGCGAGTGTGGAGCAGGGGCGGGCTGGGCTGACAGTTTCCTGGCTGATCGCTTCTGGCAGAAGTGATGCGGGCCATCAGAGCGCCCCAGAAGGGGGGCTCCCTACCCCCGGGCCACTCTGATGTCCTGTACAAAAGGCCATATACCGCTTTTGCCAGAAGCGATCAGTCAGGAAACTGTCAGAAGGATCTGCTGGCCGGATGACACAGAGCGGCAATCTCCCGCTGAGATGCGGCTTGTATATGAATAGCCAGTCGCTGTCAAACAAAGTCCCGCCTCCTGGACCGGCATTGGACCAGTGTGCTGTCTATTAGAGTAGCCGGCTTAGAAGGCGGGACTTCGTTTGACAGCGGCGGCTATTGATATA
Source organism: Aquarana catesbeiana (assembly GCF_042186555.1). Taxonomy (NCBI): domain Eukaryota; kingdom Metazoa; phylum Chordata; class Amphibia; order Anura; family Ranidae; genus Aquarana; species Aquarana catesbeiana. The sequence continues at coordinate 225,273,443 of NC_133335.1, forward strand.
CTAGCCGCATCTCAGCGGGAGACTCCCGCTCTGTGTTATCCGGCCGCCAGATCCTCCTGATTCCTCCCTGATGCATTGCTGGGCACAAATCAGGCTGCACGTATGGGCAATGATATGCTGCACTGATGGGCAATGATATGCTGCACTGATGGGCAATGATATGCTGCACTGATGGGCAGTGATACGCTGCACTGATGGGTAGTGATAAGCTGCACTGATGGGCAATGATATGCTGCACTGATGGGACTGTACTGATGGTCACTGATCGGAAGCACTAATGGGCACTGATGAGGCTGCACTGATGGGCACTGATATGCTTTACGTTAATATTGTTAAAGTTGTTGTTAATATTTCTTTTTGGAACTTAATTCTGCATAAAACATTTAACAGTGTAATATCATGAGATAATTTATGAGGGTGTGTTTAGGGGCAGACTTAGGGGTGGGGCAGGGTATGGGTTAAAAACAGATTAGAAATTGCCATGACATCTTGATCCTTCCAGTAAGCTTTTTCATCAGCTTTCTCAAACCTTTGCATGCCTGCGCTTTATATGATGACTAAGCCCCTCCCCTTCATGACATTGTCAAAAAGGGGCGGAGCATAGTGACCTTAAAATGATGCCCCCCCCTTGAAAAAAGTTCTGAGGACACCCATGACGTCACCTCTCCCATTCATGACTTTGTTGGAGGTGTATGCCTTCTTTCATCTGTGGCTCTGCCATCAGTACATCACCTTTCCCATCCATGACTCTGCCAGAGGTACATCACCTCTCTCATCCACAACTCCACTGGAGGTATATCACCCTTCCATTGTTAGTGGGATTGATTCAGTTACGTCCCGGGCGGGCAGGTATATTGATTTTTTCCTCCAGCCTTTAGTTTCCAAGATGCCATCTTACCTTAAGGACTCACGTCAGGTAATTAACTTATTGGCTAACCATACCCCCACTGACACCATGTGGTTGGTAACAGCTGATGTGGCGTCATTGTACACCATAATACCTCATGAGTTGGGCCTTTTGGCTGTAGAATTTTACCTTAGACGTGATTCTGGCCTTTGTGACGAACAAATCTGCTTTATTATGGAACTTCTACAGTTCGCAGCCACACACAACTATTTCTGGTTCGATCAACATTTTTTTCGCCAGGATAGGGGAATGGCAATGGGGGCTAAATATGCCCCTAGTTTGGCCAACCTTTTCATGGTCTTGTGGGAGGAGGATGTCATCCATGTTTGCCGGAAACCCCAACTTGTGTTGTGGGCTAGGTACATTGACGACATCCTCCTCCTATGGGATGGCAGTCGGGAACATCTGGAAGCCCTCAAGGAATTCCTCAATGACAACACTAGGGGGATCTGCCTTAGTTTTGATGCTAGTCTATCGAATATCAACTTTTTGGACTTGACCATCACCAAGTCACATATTCAGTTTACGACCTCTACCTTTCTCAAGGAGACCGATAGGAACTCATACATATCTACCGATAGTTGCCACCACGAACCATGGCTTAGATCGGTATCAAAAAGTCAGCTTATGAGAATTAAGCGTAATTGTACTAACACGGATCAGTTTTTGTCACAGGCTGACACTCTCATTAAATGTTTTTTGGACAAAGGTTATGCGGGTGACACCCTGTTAAATACACTTGAAGAAGTTAAAGCCTTAGACAGGAAAGATCTTCTTGAAGACAGAGTCAAACATCCTCAAAATGTGGGGACTTCTTTTGTTCCTTTTATCACCACTTATTCGGTCCAACATTCTAGCATTAAAAAACTGATTACCAAACACTGACATATTTTGAACAATGATCCAGTCCTAAATACAGTATCACCAGTTAGACCCCAGGTGACTTACAGAGGTGCACCTTCACTCAGAAATAGACTGGCATCTAATATTCTTAATCCTCCAAGTGAGAAAAAAGTTTTTTTTGAGAACCTTACCGGCTTCTACCAGTGTAGAAGATGTCGGGTCTGCTCAATCAATGGTTGCACACATAGACGCACTCAAACTTTTGTTTCATCTAGCACGTCTTGTGAATATACCATTGAGCCTTTTATTACATGTTCCACAGAGGGGGGTCGTCTATTTACTTCAGTGTCCATACGGACTCCAATATGTGGGAAGAACTAGGCGACCCCTCTCTGTTCGTCTTGTCGAACATGTCACCAATATAAAAAATGGTTTCCCTAAGCATTCCGTCTCCAGACACTACCTTCAGTTTCATAACAAAGACACCAGCAAAACCATTTTTTTGGGCATTGACAAATATCGCCCACAATGGAGGGGTAGCTCTTTTGTGAGCAGTATATCCAGGCTAGAAATGGCCTGGATTCATAGGTTGAAATGCTATGACCCTTTTGGCCTTAACATCGATGTTGATGTGAACTGTTTCATAGATAATTCCTAAAAAATTTTTTACCCAGAGTTGCCCTCATCTGTTGTTTTTTTTTTCATCTAGGTGCTTGTACTTTTTTAGCATTTTTTAGTATCTTTCATCTTGTAGTATTTCAATTTTTTTTCTTACTTTTTCATTATATTCTTTACCAATATTATTTTGATATCTATATTTTTTTGGTATTTTTTGATATTTTTTGTTTTTTATGAATCAGTCGATCATTTAATTCATTCATTTAATTTACACTTTCTTTTAATATATTTTCTATTTTTTATTTTTATTTTATTTATTTTTACATGCATACTATATACGTTGGTGCGGACTGAATTCTACCTAATATAGACCTGCATAGCTGTAATATATTTTTTTTTTTATGTAAACTTGATGTGGGCTGAGGACCGAGATTTTTTAATTAAATGTTTTCGTTTCAGTTTACGGCTTTCTGTGATGCTGATCATGTCCAGCTATGGGTGGTTTAGCAGCTTTGTTTCTGATGGCCGTGGCCTATTTTTGCTAGTTCACTGATCTGTCAACCCCCCCCCTTTTTTTAGCTTTTGGGTGAGCTGAGATCTAGTATCAACTTTCTCTTAGTAATCCCCATATTCATGTTTATATTTATATATTTATTTTCTTTGCCTTCTATGCACATTCTTTTGCCATTAGCTAAGATGGCGGACGGAATCATTCCCGGTCCGCCATATTGGAATTGACCTTCCTTTGTCCTCACCCCAGATTGAGGCTTGGTTCCCAGTGGTATGTATTTATACGTGATGCGTCAGTGCGTCCCCTGTGCCCCAGACGACATCATTGTATGACGAAACGCGCGGCGGGCGTATAGGACGCACTGACGTACCGCGTGTGGTTCCCGGAGTGTCACGGGCGCTCGCAAGCCGGCCGGCTATTCGTGTTTGATTTTATCCATGCTTGTAAGTGTTACTCTTTTTTACTAAATAAACGTTATCTACAGTATCACACTATGGGAAGTCCTTTTTTTTTCATGCCTTGTTGATACGGCACTTGAGGGCCCCTTCCATCCACTGAACGGCGGGCCGACCCTGGATCAGTTCTCTCTAAGAGTGTGATTCCTGATGTCCCAAGGAAAGGCCCTGGCTGGGTTTATAGCCGCAAGCTCACTCTTGCTTGCCTCTGGTTAGCGTGCATTTGATTTGGTGATTCACATTCACTGGTGATGGAAGATTGCACTCTTTTATTCTGAACCCAGCTAACGGCAGGCTGTTTGGACTTTTTATGCAATCTTTTTCTTCTTTGTTACCACTTATTTGCTATTAATATTTTTTGTGCACGCCATATTGTTATTTATGTGACGTTTTCTCATACACCATGTTCACTTTTTAGCGCAGCTATTGTTTAGTATTTTATGGTGCATATGGTTGTATTTCATATGTTAGCTGCTGCTCCACCTTTTTTGTTTATAATTTATTTTTTGGTTTGCTAATTTAGAGCGCGGTATTTAAACCATTTACCCTATATCACCCTTCCAATCCATAACTCTACAATCAGTACATCACCCCTCTCATCCATCACTCTGCCAGAGGTATATCATCTTTCCCATCAATGACCCATCAATGACTGCAATGAGCACATCACTTCTTCCATTCTTGACTCTGCTGGAGGTACATCATCTCTTCCATCCATGACTCTGTTGAAAGTATATAACCTTTCCTTCCCATGACTCTGCCCGAGATATACAATATTATCACTTCCATCCATGACTTTGTCCAAAATATATTATCACTTTTATCCATGACTTTTAAAGTGGTTGTAAACCCATTACAACCACTTTAACCTACAGGTAAGCCTAGATTAAGGCTTACCTGTAGGTGCAAGAAATATCTCCCAAACCTAAAAGGTTTAGGAGATATTTGCTGTACTAGCGGCACCGATGTCTACATCGCATGCACCGTAGACACTGGGCGCAGGTGCACTGAGCGTGCCGTTTCTAACGGCGATCATGCCGTTAGCGGCGGCACCTGCGCGCATGCGCGGGAGTGACGTCATCGCAGCTCTGGCCAGTCACAACGCCAGAGCCGCGATACCCGGAGGCGAACGAGGGCCGATGCCGGGGCTTCGATCTCAGGTGAGTAATTCATAATGAGCTAGTATGCTATGCATACTAGCTCATTATGCCTTTGCCTTGCAGGATGTATTTTTTTTAAGAGGCTTTACTTCCTCTTTAATGTCTTCAGTACATTGCCTTTCCCATCCTTGACTCTACCAGAGGTACATCACCTCTCCCACTCATATCTCTGCTGGAGATATATTACCTCTTCCATTCATGATTCATGAGAGGCGATTTACTGATGATGGCAGACTCATGCATGGAAGGGGTGAAGTATCACCGGCATAGCCATCGGTACACCACCTCTTCCATCCATGACTCTGCCAGTGGTACATCCTGTCAAGATAGATAGTGGTGCCTAGCAGAGAAGCAATCAGCACATGCTAACATTTTTACAAACTGTCAGTAAATTTACTGGAGGTTGGCAACCCTGATTGGTCTCTACACCCAAAAAATCGATTTGTGGCAATATTTGGTCTGATCAAGCCTACATCACCTGCACCCATCCAGCCGGCACCACCTCTCTCTCAAGTGTCAGGTGTGTGTGATTCTGGAACGGGCCATTCAGCACCAACCATTGGACCTTGATCTGAGTCTGTGAGAAGATACTGTAAAACAATACAGGGTGGTCTGATCTAAATGATCTGCTTTGGGTGCTCTCTTCTGGATGATCTGATGTGGTTAGTCTGTTCTGAATGATCTGTTCTGGGTTATGTGTTCTAGGTGATCTCTTCTAAATGATCATTTATGGAATTTCTGTATTGGGTGATCTGCTCTAGGTAATCCTGGGTAGAAGTATAGAAGTTGGGATGGCATGTTGCTGTGTTCTGTTTGTGTGATTCCACATGGCCAAGATATGCCCACCTCTGGTGAAGGATCATGGTTTCTAATTTTCTGGCTATTTAGTATACATTGGACTAGTGTGTGTCAAGAGAACATGTCTGCCATAAGGCCATGTGTCCTCCTCACCAAGACTTTAAAGTGATTGCAAAGTCTCAAGGTTTTTCACCTTAATGCATTCTATACATTAAGGTGAAAAACCTTCTTCGCTGCAGCTGCCCCCAGAGCCCCTTTTCTCTAACCTGAGCTCGTCCGATCCTGTGATGTGCACAAGCCCAGCCGCTCCCGCCACTGTCTCTGTCCTCATTGGACAGACTGATAGCTGGCTCCCGCTGCTGTCAATCAAATCCAGTGACGGGGGTGGGGCCGAGTCTCGCTGTCTGTGTCAGTGGACGCAGCAGCGTGACTCGGGAGCGTGCCCGCACGGGTGCCCCCATGGAGAGCGGCTTTTTGTGGGGGCACCCAATGAAGGGGAGGAGCCAGGAGTGCAGGGGGGCACCCCAGAAGAAGAGGATCGGGGCTTCTCTGTGCAAAATCCTTGCACAGAGCAGGTAAGTATAACATGTTTGTTATAAAGCGAACCTTTACAATCACTTTCAAGGCAAGCCCAAGGACCTACACCCTACTAATTGGGAGTGAGTAAAGTGCTATGTGCTGTGCAAACAGTCAAGACATACAAACATAACAAAGGGGATGGGGGGAAAGCCGGCCATAGATGGTTCGACTCTCAGCCGGTTCGACAGGGACTGGCCGAGATTCAAACCATATATGTGCAGGCTGATTGTGCCCAAGTCGATCCATTGATCCACTTGGGTTGCCACCTTTTCTTCAAGTCAAACCCGAACACTTTAGCAGCACACAGCATTTTTTTTTATAGTATAAACTATACATATATTTTGCTATTAAATAACATTTACAATCATATGAAGTTAATAACAAGAGTTCCCCTTTTACATCTTAAATTCGCAGAATTCCCTTTCACTGTAAGGGGGGACTCTGCAGACTCTGATGTAAGGGAGAACTCTGGGGACTCTGACTTAAGGGATGCTCTGGGAAACCATATTTAAGGGGGAACACTAAGAACTCTGATGTACGGAGAAGACTCTGATGTAAGGGGAAACACTGTGGCCTCTGGTGTAAAGGGGAACTCTGATGTAAGGGTGCTCTGAGAACCCTGATTTAAGGGGGAACACTGAGAACTCTGATGTACGGAGAGGACTCTGATGTAAGGGGAAACACTGTGGCCTCTGGTGTAAAGGGGAACTCTGATGTAAGGGGTGCTCTGAGAACCCTGATTTGCTTTAGTGTACTTACTCAGAGGCAGGAGAGAAAAGGGGGGAGACTACAGTCACAGACAGGGATGGATGGTGAGCTCACTCACCCCTTGGCAGTCAGCAGCTCTCATCCAGATGTATCTGAGGCTGCTGGACTTCAATCCCCGGTGCTATGCCTCAGAAAAGGAAAGTTGGGGCTGGAAATTTGGAGTGTGGGCAGTCACAGAGGAGTAGAGGTGGGGGGAAGAGGTGCAGATTGAGCCCCCTCTCCTCTCCCATTTGTATGTGTGTTTGGGGGGGGGGGGGCGGGGTTTGTTAGTGCTGGCTTCAGGGGGTGTGAAAGAGTAACAGACACTCTCAGCTTAGACAACTGCAGCCATCAACCCTGCTGGGAAGCCATAGTCCAGTCTGAATAATGTGTCCGGGTTTCAGGCAGTCTGAAACCCGGTCGCATGATTCCAAACCCGAACTGTCCGGGTGAATCCCGGACAGGTGACAACCCTAACTTGGGTGCAACCAGCATGCAATTAGGGCTAGTACCCAGTGTGTTCTCCCGGTAGGGACAGCTCTCCATCATTCCCATGATTCATCAGAACCTGCACGAGGTGCACCGTCAGAATGATAGCGGCAGCACAGGGTTTGCGATGGTGTCAGGCACTGGATGGTTTACCATCAGCAGGAAAGAATTGTTATTTTTAGGTGTTTTTCAGCCCTTTTTGTACTTTCCAGTTTTTCTTTTTTTCTTTTTCTTCCCCGATATGTGGCGGGTGATCTGTCGAGGGAAGGAAAACAAGTCTGACTGTCCGGGAGGCCTGCCAGACATCTAATCTCGCCGCAATGAGTTTGTTTTTTCCTATTTTATTGTACAACTCCCACTAGGAGCAGGTGCCGGCCCGGATTGCACCGCACGATTTACCGAGAAATTAACATTCATCCGTTTCACTAATAGCCAAAATACGAGTCAGCCTTAAAGGGCCAGGGACCCTTCAACACAACTGGATCTATGTAAAAAGCAGTGAATGTGATTTTCACCAAACATTCTCTGGTGGTGAATCAATCACTGCTATTTAAAACACATTTTCCTGGAGGATTCACCTGCAGTGAATGTTTGCTGAATGTCAGATTCACTGCTTTATAAATATGTCACAAAAGGGTTGATTTACTAAAACTAGAGAGAGCGAAATCTGGTGCAGCTCTGCACAGGAACCAATCAGCTTCCAGTTTTTATTGCCAAGGCTTCATTGAACAAGCTGAAGTTAGATAATAGGGGAGATTGAGGCTCGGTTTCCACCAGTGCGACTTTTCATGCGATTTGGGACTGAAAAGTGGCATGACAAGTCGTACCCTGTGATTTCCAATGAGTACCGTTCATATCTGTGCGACTTCAAAGTAGTCTCTGCACTACTTTGGTCCCACTTTGATGCGACTTGAGGTCCATAGACCTCAAGAATACACGGGTATTGCTTCAAGTCGCGGCAAAAAATTGCGGTAAAATCGTGGCAAAAAATTGCAGCAAAATTGCGCGACTTTGGGGTTGCAATAGTGGAAACCGAGCCTTACTAAATCTGGAGAACACAAAATCTGGTGCAGCTGTGCATGGTAGCCAATCAGCTTCTAACTTGAGCTTGTTCAATTAGTCTAGGTTCACACCTATGCATTTTTTTAGTGTGTTTTGCAGTTTGCAGAAACGCACTACAGTCCATTTAGCATGGTTTCCTATGGTACACGTTTATCATCTTTGCGTTTTTCAGCCGCGGCATTTTGGAGAGGGCCGGGGACTTTTTTTTCCTGCAACAGATTGTGTTTGGCATATAATAGACTTCAATGGACACGCACCAAAAATGCAAGTGTTGCATTTTTGATGCAATTTTACATGCATTGTGGGTTTCTCCCCCCCCCCCCCAGCCCTGCCCCCTCGCTCTGCCATCTGACAGTTCTTAAATAACTAAGGGGCAGGGTCACCCACTGACATCACCTGGTGGCCCCGCCCCCTTGTGCCGTTGACAACCCAGCACCGGTCGATGACATCACAGGGGGTGGTGCCACCAGGTGCCCTTTCCGGGTGGTCCCTGCCCCTTAGCTATATAAGGAGCCTTTGGTGCAAGAGCAGCTTTTTTTTTTTTTTTTTTTCGCGGTGGCGGTGGGCATTGTGATTGACGATAGATCTACACGGGGGATGGGGGGGGGGACATTTTTTTAAAATGTTCCTTTTTTAATAAAGGACTTTTTAATAAATAACTTATGTTCTGTCTTTACTCACTTTTTCCGTTTTTTTGGTGAATGGGTAAGGGCATAGCTCCCAACTGTCCCTGATTTCAAGGGACTGTCCCTGATTTGGAGCAATGTCCCTCTGTCCCTCTTTCCTCCTCATTTGTCCCTCATTAAGGTCTGATCTATATAGATGTATATAAAATGCACTTTTTATCTATCAAAAAGTGTTTTTCAGCGCTAAACCTTTCATCTGATTTCTAAATTGCTGCATTTGTAAATAAAGGAATAGTAGTGGTAAAAAAAAAAAAAACATTCTTATTTTTTTTGTACAGTTCTCCTTTAAGGGGGAGTGGCAAGGGGTGTGTCCTATGCCTGCATACTTTTGCTGATAGGTGTCCCTCAATCCCATCTCAAAAAGTTGGGAGGTATGGGTAGGGGCATTATGTACCCCATATTCATTGACATAGGGGGTGGGGCCAGGATCTGGGAGCCCCCTTGTTACATAGATTGGTGCTCTTTGGGATGATAATTTCTGTTTCCCTAGAGATGTGTTCCTATGTAATCTATCCCATTACCCTTTTGGTTCAGTGGCAAAGAGGTACAAACTAATAAATATTTTCTGTTTTTTGCTGAATTTTTATTAATTTAGAGTTACTTTAAGAATTAAAATAGTTTTTATTTTTTATTTAATATTTACCATGGGGATTACTAATAGACTCCTACAAGTGGTTGGTATATATATTAAGGGTTTTGACCCTTTAATTGGGTTTAATATCTATCAGTGTCCCCTGCCTATTGTGGTGTTTACTGTCACTGTTAACACTTAGGACCTGAGCTGTACAGGATATCACCCCTCTCTTTCCTGACCTACATGCTCGGATAAGGGTCTGCTATGGATTTTGGGGGCACCCCACGCCATTTTTTATTTTTTTTGCATATTTTTTATTGCTGGCAATTCTTGTTTTTACATTCAGCTGACAGCGGGGAATCCTGCTGGCAGCTGTTCAACCATTGGTTGTTAACCAGTTGCCGCCCGCCCACCCACCCACCGTCAAATTGGCGTAGGGACAGTGCAGTTCTCGTTCTGGATGGACGTCATATGAAGCAGCTGCAGGTTTTTAACCATGTGATCGGCTGTGTCCAATCACAGCTGGTCACATGTAGGAAGTGCCGTGAATCGGCTCTCCTCGCCACACACTCTGTCAGTGCCGATCAGTGGCATCTGCTCGCAGGGGAGACCTGGGCCAGTAATCAGGGCACTGATCATCAGTGCCCTGATTACAGGAAAGCCCCAGCAGTGCCCATCAGTGCCACCAATCAGTGCCCATCAGCTCCACCAATCAGTGCCCATAAGTGATGCCAGTCAGTGCAGCCTTTCAGTGCCCATCAGAGCCTGCTCATCAGCGTCCATCTGTACCACCCATCAGTGCCCATCAGTGCTTCAGATCAGTGCCCACCAGCGCCACACGTTAGTGCCGCCTATCAGTGCCCACCGCTGCTGCCTATCGGTGCCCACCGCCTATCATTGCCCACCAGTGCCGTCTATCAGTGCCACCTATCAGTGCTCATCAGTGCGGCATATTAGTGCCTCCTCATCAGTGCCACCTAATCAGTGCCCATAAGTGCAGCCTATCAGTGCCGCCTCATCAGCGCACATCAGTGAAGGAGAAAAATTACTTACTTACAAAATGTACCGCCAGAAACTGGCCATACACTATACAATTTTCTTGTACAATTTTCCTTTAGATTTACCAAAATCATATAATATGAGGTCAAACCTAAACACTTTCAATTTGTATGCAGTCAGGCAGGCCCTTGGACTATGTAGTTGAAGGTAAATCTAAAGGAAATTGAACAAGAAAATTGTATAATGTATGGCCAGCCTAAATCTCCCCCATTCCCCAAACCCATTCATCACATGTATTCTCCTTGAATTTTGGTTTGCTTTTATGTATTTCTTCCAGATCTGTGCATTAATCCAGTGTGAGACTTCCTGTAATAAAGACCGCTCACTGCTGCTCCCTCTGCTTGTGCAAAGGGACTGGTCTTGTCTCCGCCCTTTCTGTCATTTTCTGTAGTGGGTGGAGCCTGTCAGGCCCCTCCCACCGCTTTGCACTCTGCACAGGCTAAGTACAGCCCAGTGATGATGTCACTGCTACTTCTGGGTTTGCAAAGGTGTTTGGTGTACACCAAGCGGATTTACATCCTTTGTGGCTAATTAGTAGTATATTTAAATGAAAACTTTTGTGCCCAAATTGAAACTTTAATTGAGTGATGCTTTCCAAAGAAAAAAGAATTGTTTGCACAGCGTGCGAATGTTACGAGCGGCTTTTTTTACCCAATATAACGCCTTAAAACTTTCCCCTTTTAGGTTTAGTGATAGTTGTAGGGAGCAGAGAGGATGCTGAGCAGATGTCTTCTATTCATGGATAGGAAGTGTAATGGGGGGAGATGGACTTACCATTCGCCAGAGGCCTCTCCTTATCCAGCCTCTCCATACACTCCTGTCTGTACTGAGTCCACTTCTTCAGCACGCCCTCCAGGACAGCGCCCCGGACCTGCCAGAAAACACAAGTGTTTATAGGAGATTAATGAGAGCGTTCTTACTAAATACACGACACAGAGCACGTCCCGAGAGCCCCAGATCACTACAACATTTATCTGCATGTTCAACATACAGAGCAGCAAAGTCACATTGATTTAATATCACTAAAAACGTTATTATTTCTCTAAGACAGTGATCTTTAAACTGCGGCCCTTTGCTTACTTTTACCCGGCCCTTGGGGCCATAATTACCCCCAATGACACCAATGAAGGGGAACAATTCCTCCAACAATTTTTTCCACTGACACCAACAATGGGGCACAATGACACCCAATGGTGGGGCACTATTCCTCCCAATGAGACCAACAATGGGGCCCAATGACACCATCGATGGGACGCAATTTCTCCCAATGGCACAAACAACTGGGCTTAATGACAGCAATAATGGGGGACAATTCCTCGCACTTATACCAATGATGGGGCACAATTTCTCCCAATGACACCAACAATGGGGCCCAATGACACCCAATGATAGGGCACTATACCATCCAATGAGACCAACAATGGGGCCCGATGACACCTAATGATAGGGCACTATACCATCCAATGAGATCAACAATGGGGCCCGATGACACCTAATGATGGGGCACTATTCCTCCCAATGAGACCAACAATGGGGCCAGATGACACCTAATGATGGGGCACTATTCCTCCCAATGAAACCAACAATGGGGCCCAATGACACCCACTGATAGGACACTATTCCTCCCAATGAAACCAACAACGGAGCCCAATGACACCCACTAATAGGACACTATTCCTCCCAATGAAACCAACAATGGAGCCCAATGACACCCACTAATAGGACACTATTTCTCCCAATGAAATCAACAACGGAGCCCAATGACACCCACTTATAGGACACTATTTCTCCCAATGAAATCAACAATGGAGCCCAATGACACCCACTGATAGGACACTATTCCTCCCAATGAAACCAACAACGGAGCCCAATGACACCCACTGATAGGACACTATTCCTCCCAATGAAACCAACAACGGGGCCCAATGACACCCACTGATAGGACATTATTCCTCCCAATGAAACCAACAATGGAGCCCAATGACACCCACTAATAGGACACTATTCCTCCCAATGAAACCAACAATGGAGCCCAATGACACCCACTAATAGGACACTATTTCTCCCAATGAAATCAACAACGGAGCCCAATGACACCCACTTATAGGACACAATTTCTCCCAATGAAATCAACAATGGAGCCCAATGACACCCACTTATAGGACACTATTCCTCCCAATGAAACCAACAACGGAGCCCAATGACACCCACTGATAGGACACTATTCCTCCCAATGAAACCAACAACGGGGCCCAATGACACCCACTGATAGGACACTATTCCTCCCAATTAAACCAACAATGGAGCCCAATGACACCCACTGACAGGACACTATTCCTGCCAATGAAATCAACAACGGGGCCCAATGACACCCACCGATAGGACACTATTCCTCCCAATGAGACCAACAATGGAGCCCAATGACACCCACCGATAGGACACTATTCCTCCCAATGAGACCAACAACAGGGCCCAATGACACCCACTGATAGGACACTATTCCTCCCAATGAAACCAACAACGGAGCCCAATGACACCCTCTGATAGGACACTATTCCTCCCAATGAAACCAACAACGGAGCCCAATGACACCCACTGATAGGACACTATTCCTCCCATTGAAACCAACAACGGAGCTCAATGACACCCACTGATAGGACACTATTCCTTCCATTGAAACCAACAACGGAGCCCAATGACACCCACTGATAGGACACTATTCCTCCCATTGAAACCAACAACGGAGCCCAATGACACCCACTGATAGGACACTATTCCTCCCATTGAAACCAACAACGGAGCCCAATGACACCCACTGATATGACACTATTCCTCCCAATCTGACCAACAATGGGGCCTAATGACACCACTGACGAGGCAAAAAATTCTCTCAATGACACAAACAATTGGGCCCAATGACACCAATAATGGGGCACAATTCTTCCCAGTGACATCAAGAACGGGGCATAATTCCCCCTACTGACACCAATGATGAGGCACAATTCCACTGAAACAAACAATAGAGCATTTTTTTCCCCCCACTGATGTTGGGACTTTTTCTACCCCCAATGGCCATAGTCCGGCCCCCCTAAAGTCTGAAAAACAGTAAACTGGCCCTTTGTTTAGAAAGTTTGGCGACCCCTGGTCTAAGACATACAGTAACTTATATCAAAAAGTCATCCCTCCTTTATATCTTATATCTGGAGAGTGGTGATGTCACTCCTGTATAATATAACATATGTAGCAAGGTCTCTGGCCTTGTCCAGTCTAATGAGAACTTTCCAGGGCCAAAGATAGCTGACATCCTTCTGTATGGGGTGGGTTGTGAGGCATGGTGGGTGCAAGATGGACAAAGTTATTGGGCGCCAGACACTTCATGGATGTAAAAGAGGTTTTTATTTCTCTTAACAGTCCTTTTTGTATTTTTGGGGGAAAGAGGGTTAGGGCCAGGACACCCCTAGATAGTTGCAAATTTAATTGGCAGACTCCGAAACTTCACTAAGAGAACAGCCGTGCAGGGAAAGGCCCCAGCAAGAAGCCACATGCAGCTGCTGACTTTTAATAATCGGATATTCACCTGTCCCGGGGTCCAGCGATGTGGGGGAACGAAGCCCTGCTCGTCTCCCCCTCCTCTCTGCGGCGCCGGTATTGTAACTGTGGGCGCACAGCTGTGGCTTCACAGCCGGTCACCCACTGCACATGCGCGAGCCGCGCAGCGCGCCGTGACTGGCCAGGCAATCATCTGGGATGTGTCCCAGATGATGGCCGAGAGGGAGGGGGAGAGGTGATATCCCTTCCGGTACAGTGGTGCGCCGGGAGGAAGTAGGAGCTGGAACCATCTAAAAAGAAGGAACCATCAAAAAATGACATGCCAAATGTGGCATGTCAGGGGGTCACCTTCCCCTAAAGCGGAAGTTCCATTTTTGGGTGGAACTCTGCTTTAACAGTTCCTAACTCAAACGTAACAGTCCTTTCAGCTCCACTACAACTGCCTCTTGTAGTTCTTCAACACTGAGCTCCCGGTTTCTCACTAGACCCTCTGATTCACTGACTCTGAATCCCTTGAGCTCCTCCAAGGTTTGCGGTGGTATCTCCCTCAAATGTCACCCACGCTTCCCTGCTGGGTCCCCAGCTTGGCACTCCAGATACTTCACCCCTGCTGACCGGTGAGGTCCCTGGCTTGACTCACAAGGCTGCTCTGCAAGCGTCTCCTCCCCTGGTTGGGTCCCTGACTTGATCACCGCCTGAAGTTTCCCGGTTCTCCACCGTGCCCGTTTGGTGAGAATATGGTTCCGGTACTTGCTTCAGTTACTCACTGTGGTCCCTGGTAAATGTGGATGGTCCCTTCGTGGCGACAGCTTCCCTTCTACCTCCGACCACGACAGGTTCTCCGGCCGGCAGAACCGTCACTTCTGGTTGGACTGCCGCAATCCCAACCCTGCGCTGCTCTCTTTACCTCTGGATAGGCCCTCAGACAGCCTGGCAGCCAGATGCCCCCGGGACAGGCCCAATCTCTGGCCTAGCAGCCCGGGGCGTATGACACACGTCCATCCAGACAGCCATCCAGGTGGCACAGAACATAGATCACCTGACCTCACCCGAATATATAGGTTCTCCCAGCAGGCCAAGGGTCTCAAGAAAACCCCTGCCCATTGGCTGAGATACCCTATATACCCATAACCTGACCTTGGGTTGCCCTTCTCATATCGAGTACAACCAAGTACCCGGCCACCTAGTGGTAGAAGAGAAAAGTGCAACAAGGCCAAACTTAGGGAGAAATCAATAGATAGTTACATAGTTAGTCAGGTTGAAAAAAGACACAAGTCCATCTACTGTAGTTCAACCATAAAAAAATCTATCAATCTCTATCAATAGACCGAGATAAATATTCTTGGCAAGTCAATTTGTGAGGAGCTCCTTCACTTAGGGATAAATCAATAGTTACATTGTTACATAGTTAGTCAAGTTGAAAAAAGACACAAGTCCATCTAGTTCAACCATAAAAAAATCTATCAATCTCTATCAATCGACCAAGATAACTATTCCTGGCAAGTAAATTTGTGAGGAGCTCCCTGACTCAACCCCAGGGTGCTACACATATATCTGGAGAGCGGTGATGTCACTCCTGTATAATATAACATATATCTGGAGAGCGGTGATGTCACTCCTGTATAATATATCTTATATCTGGAGAGCGGTGATGTCACTCCTGTATAACTACTGCAAATTAATGGCATAACATGCTAGTATGCATTGCATACTAGCACATTATAAAAGACTTACCTGAAAACGAAGCCCTCCAGCGGCACGCTGTCACCGCTGACAGGGCTTCCCGGGCCGACGTCACGGCCGCTATGCGGTTCTCTCTATGGATGCCACACTGTCCATTTAGAGTGTAGTGCGCATGCGCCGGTGACATCACCAGCTCTGCTAAAGTAGGTATAAATAAAAAATACGCCTTTACTACGACTTTAAAACCTGACCATGCTTTATTAAATCTGTCATAACATTGTATTGCGTGCAGCAAGGAAGGAGAACATGTGAAAGTCTAATAAAGGATTTCTATACAATGATGTGTATATACATTTTTATTTCATCAACTGTCAAAACTTTCCCCGTAGAGTACAACACATCCCCCGCCGCCGATCGCTCTGCCTTCATCTGACCACCGCCGCTCTCACATCTCTTCATCCCGACCTGTTAAACATTTACTGGATGGAGATAATATTTATTATATCCTAAAAGATGTTTTACAGGAACGTGCAAATCTGTCTTCTCTGGGGGTTGAATACAAGGAGCTCCTCGCTGCCCCCATCATTGTCATATAGACTTCCCTTAAAGAAACATCGGAGATTTTCTTTTTTTTTCACTTTCCATTTGACCTTCACCGGTTAGTACATAAACTGTTTGTGTTTATAGCTGACCTAAAGCTAAAAAAAGAAATATTTATCCACTGAAATTTATTTAAAAGAAAACCGCAGATTCCAGGGTTGTGTCTGAGCTATTTAAGGAGCATGTCAAGGAAAAATGTCACAAAAAAACAAATCCTGTGCATCTCTATTATACATGCACATTTCTCCATGTTTTATCTCTTTAAAAATTTGCAAGTACAGAAAAATAACTGCTTGTGTGCCCCAGTGTAAGGGTCTATATACTGAGGGTGGGGGGGGTCTATATACTGAGGGTGGGGGGGGGTCTATATACTGAGGGGGGGTCTATACTGATGGGGAGTCTATACTGAAGGGGGGTCTATACTGAGGGGGGTCTATACTGAGGGGGGGTCTATACTTATGGGGAGTCTATACTGAGGGGGGGGGGTCTATACTGATGGGTCTATACTGACGGGGAGTCTATATTGATGGGGAGTCTATACTGATGGGGGTCTGCATTAAGGGGGGTCTATACTGAGGGGGGGTCTATACTGATGGGGGGTCTAAACTGAAGGGAGGTGTCTATACTGATGGGGGGGTCTAACTGAGGGGGGGTCTATACTGATGGGGGATCTATACTGAAGAGAGGTGCCTATACTGAAGGGAGGGGTCTATACTAAGGGGGGTCTAACTGATGGGGACCTATACTGATGGGGTGGGTCTATACTGAAGGGAGGGGTCTATACTGATGGGGGGTCTATATTGATGGGGGGGTCTGCACTGATGGAGGGATGTCTGCACTGAGGGAGGTGGATCTATACTGAGGGGGGAGGTCTATACTGATGGTGGGGGGTCTGTACTGAGGGAGGGGGTCAGTACTTAGTGGGGGGGGGTCTATACTAAGGAAAGGGGGTCTGTACTTAGTGGGGGGTCTAGACTGAGGAAAGGGGGTCTGTACTTAGTGGGGGGGTCTATACTGAGGAAAGGGGTCTGTACTTAGTGGGGGGGTCTATACTGAGGAAAGGGGTCTGTACTTAGTGGGGGGATCTATACTGAGGAAAGGGGGTCTGTACTTAGTGGGGGTCTATACTGGGGGGGTCTATACTGAGAGAAGGGGGTCTGTACTTAGTAGGGGGGCCTCTACTGAGGAAGGGGGGTCTGTACTTAGTGAGGGGGGTCTGTACTGAGGGAGGGGGATCTATACTGTGGGAGGGGGATAAGTACTTAGTGGGGGGGGTCTATACTGAAAGAGGGGGTTCTGTACTGAGGGGGGAACTGTACTGAGGGGGGACTATAGTTGGTGGTTGACACCAATTTTTTCCGCACCGAGTGACACCAACCCTAGTGACGCCACTGAGTGTAAGTGGTGTCAGCCCTGCCTACTAAATTTCTGATGTAGTACAAAGAGCACAGACCTCATCTCCTCCCCATCCTTATCTCTAAGATGTACTCTCCCCATCTCTTCCACCTCTCCTAATTTTCTCCCACCTTCCCATCCCCCCCCCCCCATCTGCTACCTTGTACTCATTTTCCACACCCTTCTCATCTCCATAACCCCATCTTATCTCCTTCTGCTTCCTGTTTCTTCATTACATAACTTCCTGATTCTTCATAACCCCTACTCTTCTCTTTTCCATAACCCCCCTCATCTCCTCCCTCTCTCATCTTCTCCATAACCCCCCTGTATCTCCTCCCCCTCTCCTCTTCTCCATAACCCCTACTTATCTCCTCCCCTCTCCCCTCCTCCATAACCCCTCATCTCCTCCCCTTCTCCATAACCCCCTCATCTCCTCTCCCTCTCATCTTCTCCATATCCCCTACTTATATCCTCTCACACTCCTCTTCTCCATAACCCCTACTCATCTACTCACTTCTCCTCCATAACACTTCTCATCTCCTCCCCCTCTCCTCTTCCCCATAATCTCCCTCATCTCCTCCCCCTCTCTTCTTCTCCATAACTCCCCTCATCTCCTCCCTCTCTCCTCTTCCCAATACCCCCCTCATACCCCCCATCCCTCTTCTCCGTAACCCCCTCATCTCCTCCCCGTCTTCTCTTCTCCATAACCCCCCTCATCTTCTCCCCCTCACCTCTTTTCTATAACCCCCTCATCTTCGCCCCCTCTTCTCTTCTCCATAACCCCCACTCATCTCCTACCCATCTCCTCTTCTCCATAACCCTTACTCATCCCCCCTTCTCCGCTCCATAACTCCTACTCATCTCTTCCCCCTCTCCTCTTCTCCATAACCCCTACTCATCTCCTCCCCCTCTTCTCCATAACCTCTACTCATCTCCTCCCCTCCTCTTTTCCATAAACCCTACTCATCTCCTCCCCCTCTCCTCTTCTCCATAACCTCTACTCGTCTCCTCCCCCTCTCCTCTTCTCCATAACCCCCTATCTCCTCCCCCTCTTCTCTTCTCCAAATCCCCTACTCATCTCTTCACCCTCTCCTCTTCTCCATAACCCCTACTCATCTCCTCCCACACTCCTCATTTTCTCCCTTTCCTCTTCTCTGTAACCCTTCCTCTTCTCCTCCCTCTCTCCTAATTTCATTTCCCCTCTTCAACTCCATAACCCCTCCATGTGCACAGGCAGAGAGCACAGGATATCAGTTCCCAACATTTCTGGCAAAATGTACTCATATTTTTTCACTCCATCAAACAAATATAACAAAACACTTCCAATGGTATATTTAACAGACTAAAGGGGAGCAAGTAAGAGAAGGATTACTGTTGAGGTCTATGCTAATAAGGTGAATTAGAACGATGAGCTCCAGTTGTGCCCATTTAAAAAAAAAGTTTGATAGTTCTCCTACTCGCTCTGCTTTTTCTTTTCTGGGCCACTGAGGTGCGTGCCAGCCCATTACATTTTCACATAAATGTGAAAAAATGTGTGTGCTTTAAGCACTTCAGCAATTAGGAACCTGAGCAAATCGAGATGTCCACTGATGCCTGTTAACTGGTGGCCATCCTTGGTGCAATCTCCAATGTGTGTGATATCTCTGAGGGCATAACTGGAGCACCGGTGAAGGTTTTGAGTTACAAGGAGAGAGTCCAGAGCACACGGGAACCATAGAAGGCTGTTAAAAGAAAGCAGCAGAAACAGAACACAAATTAGGATTGGACAGCCCAGGGGAAGCACCATGGTGAAGAGCTGATGAGGACCAAATCCACCCAACCACCCAATACCCAACCATGCTCTAGATCAGGGATCCTCAAACTACGGCCCTCCAGCTGTTGCAGAACTACACGTCCCATGAGGCATTGTAAAACTCTGACATTCACAGACATGACCAGGCATGATGGGAATTGTAGTTCCTGAACAACTGGAGGGCCGTAGTTTGAAGACCCCTGCTCTAGATGAATGACCATGTCAGAGATGGACACTAACTGGATAAATCCAGGTACCAGCCTGCCAGGGGCAAGAAATACAACCATAGAAAATGGAAAATATAACAAAACAAGCATGTGATGGAGCAGGTAACATGTTCTCTTCAAAGTGTCCCACCATCTTTGGCCTTAGTCTGAAGTCATTTGATGGCTGATGGCCCAAAGCAGCTGCCCATTTGCTCTCCCCCCCCTCTTCATTTTTCCTTCTTTTATCCTGGCCCGTCCCCTCTTCTTCCAAAGACCGAATTTGTTTACTGTACAATAGAGAGCCAAGGACCTTCTTAAGTGGCCGTGATGACTTTCCCACAATGCCCTTCGCTCTATAACATCCTCATAAGGATAATTGATGGCGGCTGTCATAACTTTTTGATGTCTCCCCGCGGGCTTGTGATTAACCTCCGCTTGTTAATATCCTTTCACCTCTTTTCTTAATACTTGTTATTTTTACAGCGTGTTGCAGTTATTTGGATGCCGTCCACTTGCCATCGCAATGTAAACACTCCCACTAAATGTATAAACTGTGCGGACGCCTGCCTTTTGTCAAAGTCGAGACATCTGTGAAAACAAAAACTGTTTATAAATGCAACTCAACCAAACAAAATTACTGTGCAATGTCGGAACGAGTGATAAGGGGTCGTTCAATGGCGAATTAAGACTTTTGGAAGAGTCTTGGCTCGGTAAACTGTGGTTCATGGCTCGGTGGGAAGAAGGGGCGGGGCGGTGCGGCTCTCGTTCTGGATGGACGTCATATGACTGTGCCCAGAACGGCCGCTCTCACGCACCCCCGGGGGTTGCTAGCACATGGCGCGACCCCGATCTCTGTAAAGAGCCGCTTCCGCGGCTCTTTAACCATGTGATCTGCTGTGTCCAATCACAGCCGGTCACATGTAAACATGGAGATGCAGGTAATCAGCTCTCCTCGCCTCACACTGACAGAGTGTGAGGAGAGGAGAGCCGATCAGCGGCATCTCCTCACAGAGGACATCAAGGCATGTAATCAGTGCCCTGATTACAATAAAGCGCCCACAGTGCCAAAAGTGAGTGCCCACCAGTGCCGGCAGTGAGTGCTCATCAATGCCAGCAAACAGTGCCCACAAGTGCCAGCAATCAGTACCCATTAGTGATGCCAGTCAGTTATGGCTATCACTGCTGTCCATCAATACCTTTAACTGCTGCCCATCAGTGCCGCCTATCCGTGTCACCTATGTGTGCCACCTATCTGTGCCCACCATGCCGCCTATCTGTGCACATCAGTGCCACCCATCAGTGTCCACCAGTGCCACTTATCAGTGCTCATCAGTGCCACATATCAGTGCCCATAAGTGTGGCATATTCCTGCCTCCTTATCAGTGCCACCTAATCAGTGCCCATAAGTGCCATCTCATCAGTGCAGCCTATCAGTGCCCATCAGTGCCGCCTCATTAGCGGCCATCAGTGAAGGAGAAAAATGACTAACTTACTAAATTTACTGACGGAAACTAAGAAAAACTTTTATTTTTTTAAAAATTTTCAGACTATTTTTTTTTTTTTTTAGGAAAAAATAAAAAACCCAGAAGTGATTAAATTCCACCAAAAGAAACCTCTATTTGTGTGAAGAAAATAATAAAAATGTCACATTTTTACAGTGTAGCATGACCGCGCAATTGTCTTTCAAAGTGTGACAGCGCTGAAAAATGGAAAAGATAGCCTCCTCCCATATGTTACTATATGAGGAAATAGTAAGAAATGGTATTTTCGGCATATTTGTAAATTGTAAAAAGCTTTTCACTTTTACTATTTAATCCATTTGATTTGCGCTTGATCTGATCTGTAGTCTATATGAAGAATTCCGATTCTTCCGTGTCTTGTCCCCAGGGCTGGTGCAAGGATTTTTTACACCCTAGGTGAAACCTCATTTTGCCCCCCCCTGGCTCCACCCCTGCCCCCACCCCCTTTTCCCTGCCCATGTAAACCCCTCCTTTTTAATGAAGCTTCACCAGCGCCCATCAATGCAGCTTCACCAGCGCCATCAATGCAGCCTCACCAGCGCCCATCAATGCAGCCTTGCAGCGCCCATCAATGCAGCCTTGCAGCGCCCATCAATGCAGCCTTGCAGCGCCCATCAATGCAGCCTCACCAGCGCCCATCAATGCAGCCTCACCAGCGCCCATCAATGCAGCCTCACCAGCGCTAATCAATGCAGCCTCACCAGCGCCAATCAATGCAGCCTCACCAGTGCCCATCAATGCAGCCTCACCAGCTCCAATCAATGCGGCCTCACCAGCGTCCATCAATGCAGCCTCACCAGTGCCCATCAATGCAGCCTCACCAGTGCCCATCAATGCAGCCTCACCAGCGCCAATCAGTGCAGCCTCACCAGCCTACCAGTACCCATCAATGCAGCCTCACCAGCGCCAATCAATGCAGCCTCACCAGTGCCCATCAATGCAGCCTCACCAGCGCCCATCAATGAATGTTTGCTTGCTTCCATTCATTCAGGAGTTGGGACACAGATACAGTCCTCTGCCACTGCTGCGCCTCTGACAATATGTGCGAACAGAGCAGCGGTAGCCTGCTGATGCTGAAAATTAGTTGCTTGCTGCAGAAAGAAGAGAGTATGAACACCAGTGGCCGGGCACCCTAGACAGCAGGGCACCCTAGGCGGCTGCCTAGTTTGCCTAGTGGTAGAACCGGCCCTGCCTGTCCCAGGTCCCAGCTCGTCCCACACAGAGATTCCTTCGGCTCACTGTGAGAAATGAAGCAATAACCACCATAAATCACGTAGGGTCATTGTCGGAATCGTCTGGGACCACCAGTACTTGGAGTACCTCCAAGCCTGCCATCATCACCCCCCACCCCCCGCTCAGGGATGACCTCTGTATTCCGTTGTATAGACAATGCTGTCACCTGTTTCTTTATTGGGAGCTCATGTGATGCTTCCTATCACACTTCCCGCATCTGATCCTGGTGGTGATGAATACCACAAACACGCCATCAGCACTACCTAAAAGGCTTAAAGGTCAACTCCACCCGGAACATATATTCAGTTTTATGTGGCTGCCTGTTGACAAGCTGAGTCCTATTCTGGCTTTGTCTATCTCTGGGGGGATTCCAGTGGTGAAATCTCTTCCACAGAATTTATCTACTGACCGTCACACCCGCCAGTCAGAGAGTTCCCTGAGTTTACTCTCAGAGTGTGACGCTCTGCGATGGAATGTAAACTCGGCGGACACGTAAAGGTCGGCATTTTTCCTCTGCTACACAATGTCCCCGACAACTCCAGCTGCTAATCACAGGAAAGCATTAGATATTCACACTCCTCTAATTCCACCTCCACACCACAATCATAATAGAAGAGCGCCAATCATCTGTGAACCTGATTTGCCCCCAACACTGCCCGTGTTCCCAGCTCCGCCCACCTGCTCCAAATACCATTGGGAGGGGGGGGGGGGTCTCCCTCACATGACAAATTCTACTTTTATTTTTAGTGCAACTGAACAGAAAGTATATCAATAAAAGGAGACATTGAAAATCAGAGAGAGAGGAACACAAAATAGAGAGCTAGGGGCAAGACAGAGGGGGAGGGGAAGAAAAGAGAGATAGGGAAGGGGGCAGAAGAGTGATATGGGGGATAGCACGGGGCAAGACAGAGAAGGGAAAGATTGGGGAATGCAAGAGGCAAGATGGGGGGGCAGAAGAGAAGGATAGAGAAGAGCAAGGGGCAAGAGACAGAAGAGACAGGTGCGAGAGAGCTATCGGCAAGACAGAGGTGTAGGGGAAAGAAATGAGAGATGGGGAATGCAAGGGACAAAATGGGGGGGTGCAGAACAGACAGAAAGCAAGGAGCAAAACAGAGAAGGGGGGTTGAAGGGGGCAGAAGAGAGATATGGAGGACACGGGGCAAGGTGGGGGGGTGGAAGGGGTGGAAGAAAGAAGATATGGATGTAGCATGGGGCAAGACAGAGAGGGGGAGGGGCGGAAGGGAAAGATTGGGGAACAAGTGGCAAGATGGAGGGGGGGGGCAGGAGAGGGAAAGAGGGGAGCAAGACAAGGGGGGGAGGGGGCAGAAGAGACTGGTGGTGGTGGTAAAGAGCTAGGGGCAAGACAGAGGGGGGTGGGGAAGAAAAGAGAGAAGGGGGAATGCAAGGGGCAAAATGGAGGGGGTGGGGCAGTGCAGAAGATAGAGATAGGAAGCAAGATAGAAAGCAAGGAGCAAGAAAGGGAAGAGGGGTGGAATGGGGCAGAAGAGAGATATGGGGGACAGCAAGAGGCAAGATGGGGGGGGAGGTGGCAGAAGAAAAAAGACATGGAGGGAGCAAGGGGCAAAACAGAGAGTGGGCAGAAGGGAATGATTAGGGAATGCAAGATGGGGGGGGGGCAGAATAAAGAGATTGGGAGCAAGGGGTAAGAAAGCAGAGGAGGGGGCAGAAGAGAGAGATAGAAAAGAGCTAGGGGCTAGATGGGGGGGGTAGCAAAAAAGAGATGGGGAGAACAAGAAGCTAGACAGACGAGGGGGAGAAAAGAGAGGAGAGCTAGGGGAAACATGGGGGGCAGGAGAGAGATAGAGTAGGCCTGGGGGAGAATGTGGGGGGGCAGAAGAGAGAGCAAGACAGAGGGGGGCTGGAAGAGAGGGAGGAGAGCTAGGGGCAAGAAGGCAGGGGAGGGGAAGCAGAAGAGAGATGGGCAAGAACAAGGAGCAAGACGGGGGGGCAGGAGTGAGGGAGGAGAGCTAGAGGAAAGATGGGGGGGGGGCAGAAAAGAGAGATAGAAAAGAGCTAGGGGCAGGATTGGGGGGGGGGTAGCAGAAGAGGGATGGGGAGAACAAGAAGCTAGACAGAGGAGGGGGGAGAAAAGAGAGAGAGGAGAGCTAAGGGGAAAGATGGGGGGCAGAAGAGAGTTATAGGGGAGCGCAAGAGGAAAAATGGGGGGCAAAAGAGAAAGACGGGGAGATTAAAGAGCAAAACAGAGAGGGGGGTAGAGGAGGCATAAAAAAGTAAATTTTTTGAAAATGACTGCAAAGTTGGCACCTACGATGCAAAAAACAACTAAATAAGATTTTAAGAGACCATATAAACAGTATAAATAAGTAAAAGTAGCATTTTTGTGCATTGCTCAAAAAAAATTGAAAAATGAATGTATATACAAACTAATGTACACTGTGCAATGACTGCAAAGACTAATGATAATGAAAAACAAATGTGACATTTACACCCAAACTAAAGTCCATATGCCATCATATAAAGGTTCTTTTGAAACATAAACACAACAGTCTTTGAATAGACGGTGAAAACAAATTGTGTGACTGGAAGTGGGATTCCACGTGACATCAATGTTGAGGTGAAGACACAGACAATAGAACCACCACCGGTTAGTGAGGAGGCTTACCGGAGTGAGAGGACTCAAATGGGCATATGCTCAGTGAGTCAACAAGACTTATGGGACCTCCACATCTGGGCTTCAGATCAAGATGTAATGCCGCGTACACACGAGCAGACTTTTCGACCGGACTGGTCCGGCTGACAATTCGACCATGTGTGGGCTTCATTGGACCTGCAGCGGACTTTGTCGGTCGAAAATCTGACGGACTTTAGATTTGGAAGATGTTTCAAATCTTTCCAACGGACTTGAGTCCGGTCGAAAAGTCCGCTTGTCTGTATGCTAGTCTGACGGACGAAAACCGACGCTAGGGCAGCTATTGGCTACTGGCTATCAACTTCCTTATTTTAGTCCGGTCGTACGTCATCAAGCACAAATCCGTCAGACTTTGGTGTGATCGTGTGTAGGCAAGTCCATTTGTTCAGGAAAGTCCGTCGGAAGTCCGCCCAAAGTCCATCGGATAGACCGTTGGACCAGTTGGGTCGAAAAGTCCGCTCGTGTGTATAAGCATAAGACGATCCAATTGGTCAAGAGATGTCACCGAGAAGCAGTCCTCAGAAGCAGCCAACTTGTCAGACCAAATCCTCTCAAGTGTTCAAAATAGCATGACTGTTGGTCGGGAATCCGTGTCTCTCTTCTCTCGGGTTTATCACTCTGAGGAGATCGGGGAAAAACGGGAAGATTCTCCTCACAGTTCCACCTTTTAAAAAAACAGAGTGTTTTCCTCTGCTTCGCTCGGGCTTTATAAAAGGTGGAACTGTGAGGAGAATCTTCCCGCTTTTCCCCGATCTCCTCAGAGTGATAAACCCGAGAGGAGAAACACGGGACCCCGACCAAATGTCATGCTATTTTGAACACTTGAGAGGATTTGGTCTGACAAGTTGGCTGCTTCTGAGGACTGCTTCTCGGTGACATCTCTTGACCAATTGGATTGTCTTACAACTTGATCTGGAGCCCAGATGTGGAGGTCCCATATTTTGGTGGTTGCACCATAAGCCTTGTTGACTCACTGAGCATATGCCCATTTGAGTTTTCTCACTCCGGTAAGCCTCCTCACTAACCGGTGTTGGTTCTATTGTCTGTGTCTTCACCTCAACATTGATGTTACATGGAATCCCACTTCTAGTCACACAATTTGTTTTCACCGTCTATTCAAAGACTGTTGTGTTTATGTTTCAAAACAACCTTTATATGATGGCACATGGACTTTAGTTCTGGTGTGAATTTCACACCAGAACTAAAGTCCAGACTGGAGTCCGGTCGAAAAGTCTGCTCGTCTGTATGCTAGTCCGACGGACGAAAACCGACGCTAGGGCAGCTATTGGCTACTGGCTATCAACTTCCTTATTTTAGTCCGGTCGTACGTCATCAAGCACAAATCCGTCGGACTTTGGTGTGATCGTGTGTAGGCAAGTCCATTTGTTCAGGAAAGTCTGTCGGAAGTCCACCCAAAGTCCGTCGGATAGACCGTCGGACCAGTCCGGTGGAAAAGTCTGCTTGTGTGTACGCGGCATAAGACAATCCAATTGGTCAAGAGATGTCACCGAGAAGCAGTCCTCAGAAGCAGCCAACTTGTCAGACCAAATCCTCTCAAGTGTTAAAAATAGCATGACTGTTGGTCGGGGTCCCGTGTCTCTCTTCTCTCGGGTTTATCACTCTGAGGAGATCGGGGAAAAACGGGAAGATTCTCCTCACACTTCCACCTTTTATAGAGCCCGAGTGTTCTCCTCTGCTCCGCTCGGAGAAGCAGTCCTATGAAGCAGCCAACTTGTCAGACCAAATCCTCTCAAGTGTTCAAAATAGCTTGACTGTTGGTCGGGGTCCCGTGTCTCTCCTCTCGGGTTTATCACTCTGAGGAGATCGGGGAAAAACGGGAAGATTCTCCTCACAGTTCCACCTTTTATAGAGCCCGAGTGTTCTCCTCTGCTCCGCTCGGAGAAGCAGTCCTCAGAAGCAGCCAACTTGTCAGACCAAATCCTCTCAAGTGTTCAAAATAGCATGACTGTTGGTCGGGGTCCCGTGTCTCTCTTCTCTCGGGTTTATCGATCTGAGGAGATCGGGGAAAAACGGGAAGATTCTCCTCACAGTTCCACCTTTTAAAAAAATAGAGTGTTTTCCTCTGCTCCGCTCCGGCTTTATAAAAGGTGGAACTGTGAGGAGAATCTTCCCGCTTTTCCCCGATCTCCTCAGAGTGATAAACCCGAGAGGAGAAACACGGAACCCCGACCAAATGTCATGCTATTTTGAACACTTGAGAGGATTTGGTCTGACAAGTTGGCTGCTTCTGAGGACTGCTTCTCGGTGACATCTCTTGACCAATTGGATTGTCTTACAACTTGATCTGGAGCCCAGATGTGGAGGTCCCATATTTTGGTAGTTACACCATAAGCCTTGTTGACTCACTGAACATATGCCCATTTGAGTTTTCTCACTCCGGTAAGCCTCCTCACTAACCGGTGGTGGTTCTATTGTCTGTGTCTTCACCTCAACATTGATGTTACATGGAATCCCACTTCTAGTCACACAATTTGTTTTCACCGTCTATTCAAAGACTGTTGTGTTTATGTTTCAAAACAACCTTTATATGATGGCACATGGACTTTAGTTCTGGTGTGAATTTCACACCAGAACTAAAGTCCAGACTGGAGTCCGGTCGAAAAGTCTGCTCGTCTGTATGCTAGTCCGACGGACGAAAACCGACGCTAGGGCAGCTATTGGCTACTGGCTATCAACTTCCTTATTTTAGTCCGGTCGTACGTCATCAAGCACAAATCCGTCGGACTTTGGTGTGATCGTGTGTAGGCAAGTCCATTTGTTCAGGAAAGTCTGTCGGAAGTCCACCCAAAGTCCGTCGGATAGACCGTCGGACCAGTCCGGTGGAAAAGTCTGCTTGTGTGTACGTGGCATAAGACAATCCAATTGGTCAAGAGATGTCACCGAGAAGCAGTCCTCAGAAGCAGCCAACTTGTCAGACCAAATCCTCTCAAGTGTTAAAAATAGCATGACTGTTGGTCGGGGTCCCGTGTCTCTCTTCTCTCGGGTTTATCACTCTGAGGAGATCGGGGAAAAACGGGAAGATTCTCCTCACACTTCCACCTTTTATAGAGCCCGAGTGTTCTCCTCTGCTCCGCTCGGAGAAGCAGTCCTATGAAGCAGCCAACTTGTCAGACCAAATCCTCTCAAGTGTTCAAAATAGCTTGACTGTTGGTCGGGGTCCCGTGTCTCTCCTTTCGGGTTTATCACTCTGAGGAGATCGGGGAAAAACGGGAAGATTCTCCTCACAGTTCCACCTTTTATAGAGCCCGAGTGTTCTCCTCTGCTCCGCTCCGAGAAGCAGTCCTCAGAAGCAGCCAACTTGTCAGACCAAATCCTTTCAAGTGTTCAAAATAGCATGACTGTTGGTCGGGGTCCCGTGTCTCTCCTCTCAGGTTTATCACTCTGAGAAGAGTCCTCACAGTTCCACCTTTTGTAAAGCCCGAGCGGAGCAGAGGAGAACACTCGGGCTTTATAAAAGGTGGAACTGTGAGGAGAATCTTCCCGTTTTTCCACGATCTCCTCAGAGTGATAAACCTGAGAGAAGAGAGACACGGGACCCCGACCAACAGTCTTGCTATTTTGAACACTTGAGAGGATTTGGTCTGACAAGTTGGCTGCTTCTGAGGACTGCTTCTCGGTGACATCTCTTGACCAATTGGATTGTCTTACAACTTGATCTGGAGCCCAGATGTGGAGGTCCCATATTTTGGTGGTTGCACCATAAGCCTTGTTGACTCATTGAGCATATGCCCATTTGAGTCTTCTCACTCCGGTAAGCCTCCTCACTAACCGGTGGTGGTTCTATTGTCTGTGTCTTCACCTCAACATTGATGTCACGTGGAATCCCACTTCCAGTCACACAATTTGTTTTCACCGTCTATTCAAAGACTGTTGTGTTTATGTTTCAAAACAACCTTTATATGATGGCACATGGACTTTAGTTCTGATGTGAATTTCACGTCTCATTATCATTAGTCTTTGCGGTCATTGCACAGTGTACATTCGTTTTTTATAGACATGAATTTTTCAATTTTTTTTTTTTTTTTTTGAGCACTGCACAAAAATTTTACTTTTCACCTATTTTTTGATTTACACTTGTCGTAGAGTTGTGCTGGCTGCTATTAGATATATGTCATCGCGATATACACCAATTTTTATCCATCCTACGCGATCACATGGCTTTGTTTATCAGCAAAGAAGAGACTCGGCAGCCTGGATGGAGAAGTCGGGGAATCGCTCATCACAGAGGTGCCTTGGTGTGGCGGTGTGGCTTGGCCATACACGGTTAGATTTTTATTGGAAAGCCGGTCAGAACATTCCATCTTGCCATCATTGAGTCGAATAATTTTGTTTGAAAGTCCCAAAAATGTGCACTGGAGGTTACAGCAAGTCAGATAGAGCCCCATTTCCTGGCTGGAGGACGTCCAGCACCAACTAGCCCTTTCCTCCCCAGCCTGACAGTCCATGGCCGGCCCCTTTCATTCATTGGATTTCAGTTCTTTATATTCATGGCGGCTAGACCTTGTGTGGTCTGCACGCAAATGCTGCCTGCCTAGGAGCCCCCACTTCTCCAGACTGACACCCACACAGCAAGGCATTTGGATATTTGCATAACTCCTCCTACTGCTTACAGCAGGGCTAAGGGCTCTACGGAGGAGTTCCGAGGCTGTGATGTTATCAGGAAGTTATGTACAGAATCCTGCAAGCTCCTCCCACCAGCCATGTTCTGCCTTCATTGCGTAGAAAAGCACAGAGACCCGGTGGTGACATAACGGAGTCTAAAATAAGGTATGTAAAGAAGATGGAAATGTTTTCATTGTGTAGATGGGAGTGGAGGAGGGGACCAGGGAAGGCAGAAAATAAGCACACACCTCCCAACTTTTTGAGATGGGAATGAGGGACACCTATCAGCAAAAGTATGCAGGCACAGGACACGCCCCTTGCCACGCCCCCTTAAAGGAGAATTGTACAAAAGAACAAGATTGGTTAAACCCACAAGTGCTTTTTTTTTACCACTACTATTCCTTTATATTGGCTTTTGGAATTTACAAATGCAGCAATTTAGAAATTGGATGAAAGGTTTAGCGCTGGAAAACACTTTGATAGGTAGAAAAGTGCATTTTATATACAACTATATAGATCAGACCAAAATGAGGGACAAATGAGGAGGAAAGAGGGACAGAGGGACATTGCTCCAAATCAGGGACAGTCCCTTGAAATCAGGGACAGTTGGGAGCTTTGTAAGCATAATAAACTTCAGCTGTCCTTTCCTTTCCAGTTTACTGTCCTTCAAACTTTAGGGAGGGGCTGGACTATGGACAGTGGGAGTAGAAAATGTCCTGCTGTCAGTGGGAGTAAACAGTTCCCCACGATTGGTGTTAGTGGGCGGAAAAGTGCCCCATCATTGGTGTCAGTGGGAGGAATAGTGCCCCATCATTGGTGTCAGTGGGAGGAATAGTGCCCCATCATTGGTGTTGGTGGGTGGAAAAGTTCCCCATCATTGGTGTCAGTGGGAGGAATAGTGCCCCATCATTAGTGTCAGTGGGAGGAATAGTGCCCCATCATTGGTATCAGTGGGAGGAATAGTGCCCCATCATTGGTATCAGTGGGGGGAATAGTGCCCCATCAATGGTGTCCGTGGGAGGAATAGTGCCCCATCATTGGTGTCAGTGGGAGCAATAGTGCCCCATCATTGGTGTCAGTGGGAGGAATAGTGCCCCATCATTGGTATCAGTGGGAGGAATAGTGCCCCATTATTGGTGTTGGTGGGCGGAAAAGTGCACCATCATTGGTCTCATTGGGTCTCAGTAGCATGTCGGACCCCATGGGGTAAAGGACCACGCTATACTGCAGATGGACACCGGTGGCAAAAAGTGCCTTGAGGCGATTCAGTTCGTATAGGTAGCGCTATACAAGTCACTCATTCATTCATTCATTCATTCAGTGGGAGGAATAGTGCCCCATCATTGGTATCAGTGGGAGGAATAGTGTCCCATCATTGGTATCAGTGGGAGGAATAGTGTCCCATCATTGGTGTCAGTGGGAGGAGTAGTGCCCCATCATTGGTGTCAGTGG
Source organism: Aquarana catesbeiana (assembly GCF_042186555.1). NCBI lineage: Eukaryota > Metazoa > Chordata > Amphibia > Anura > Ranidae > Aquarana > Aquarana catesbeiana. The sequence goes on from NC_133335.1 coordinate 225,304,655, forward strand.
GAGGAGTAGTGCCCCATCATTGGTGTCAGTGGGAGGAGTAGTGCCCCATCATTGGTGTCAGTGGGTGAGATAGAGTGGCAGGAACTATGGCCCACTGTAGCTGATGGGGGGGGGGGGGATAATGCCCCAATGGCCGGATAAAAGCAAGCAGAGGGCCACATCTGGCCCCCGAGCTGCAGTTTTGAGACCACTGCTGTATACAAGGAGACGTGTTGCCAAATATAATGAAGAAACTGATTTTTCATTTCATTTCAGCGAAGTCAATTTTGCTGAAACCTGGAAAGGGGGAGAGTGGGGGGGGCGGGGGAGTGGGGGGGGGGTTACACAGAGGGATGGGGTGGAGATCAAGTGCAAGGTGGGGGAGTGGGAAGGGGGAGAGATAGAGGGATACAATGGGTTAATGAAGAAGGAGGGAGGGAAGTGGGGGATGATCCTGACACATATACACAATCCAGTCCTCATGCAGTGATGAATATCTGTGTGCGTTCGTCATGGCCCTCGCAGAGAGCTCGCAGCTGCTGAGCGTGTTTAGGAAACGTTTTGTATTTATTGCATATACAAAAATCGATTGTGGCTCTTGAGACGAGCTGTGCGCACCGCATGGAGCCCCGCTCCGATCCGGGACTGGCCGCGCCATGGATACGTGAACGCCGCTCCCTGTGTGGTCCGTCTGTGGACGGGGCTACGGCGGCACATGACGCGCAGAACGCCGCAGGCCGCTAATTTATCTGTTTATTTCTGTTTTCATTTGCAGAATTTTTTTTTTTCTGCATCTGTTTCTGTGATCTCGGCGGCGGCTTGACAAGCCGGCGCCACAAAAACAGCACCTCCAATTTCATCTCATCTGCAAAACAATGAACAGAGACTCCGGGAAAACATTCACACTTGTGCGACTTGTCGTGCGACTTTAGACATCGAGTCGCAGCTCGTTTTGATGCGACTTAAAGTTGCAGCGACTTTGAAAAGGTGCCTGCACTACTTTGATGCGACTTTGATCCAGAGAGTGTAGTCAGATCAAAGTCTCACTCAAAGTCATGCTTGAAATCGTGTGAATGGAGCCTTACTGAACTAGAGATGCTAAATGTATCATCAGCAGAAAAAAAAGCTGCTAGTTTGCCCTTTATGCGACTTCTCTTTGATGCAACGCAACAAATTCAGCAGGCCTTTCACACTGCACACTCAGCAGCCACTTTATTAGGTACACCTTGCTAGTACTGGGTTGGACCCCCTTTTCCCTTCATTCTTCTTGGCATAGATACAACAAGGTGTTGGAAACATTTCTCAGATTTTGGTCCATAGTGACATGATAACATCACGCAGTTGCTGCAGATTTGTCGGCTGCACATCCATGATGCGAAACCTCCCATTCCACCACATCCCAAAGGTGTTCTATTGCAGTGGCGGCTGATGCTCAAAATATTTTGGGGGGGGCGCAAACAAACTGAAAAATACTGAACCCCCCCCCCATCAATTGCAGCCTCACTGTGCCCATCAAATGCAGTCACTGTGCCCATCGTATACACCCACGTGTGCCCATCATATGCAGCCACTGTGCCTGTCAAATGCAGCCACTTGTGCCCGTCAGATGCAGCCACTTGTGCCCATCAAATGCAGCCACTTGTGCCCATCAAATGCAGCCACTTGTGCCCATCATATTCAGCCACGTGTGCCCATCATATGCAGCCACTGTGCCTGTCAAATGCAGCCACTTGTGCCCGTCAGATGCAGCCACTTGTGCCCATCAAATGCAGCCACTTGTGCCCGTCAGATGCAGCCACTTGTGCCCATCAAATGCAGCCACTTGTGCCCATCATATTCAGCCACTTGTGCCCATCATATGCAGCCACTTGTGCCCATCATATGCAGCCACTTGTGCCCATCATATGCAGCCACTTGTGCCCAGTAAATGCAGCCATTGTGCCCATCAAAGGCAGCCTCTATGCCCATCAAATGCAGCCACTTGTGCCCCTCAAATACAGTCACTTGTGCCCAGTATATGCAGCCACTTGTGCCCATCAAATGCAGCCACTTGTGCCCGTCAAATGCAGCCACTTGTGCCCATCATATGCAACCATTGTGCCCATCAAACGCAGCCACTGTGCCCATCAAATGCAACCACTTGTGCCCGTCAAATGCAGCCACTTGTGCCCAGTATATGCAGCCACTTGTGCCCGTCAAATGCAGCCACCTGTGCCCAGCATATGCAGCCATTGTGCCCATCAAACACAGCCACTATGCCCATCAAACGCAGCCACTTGTGCCCATCATATGCAGCCACTGTGCCCATCATATGCAGCCACTGTGTCCACTGACCCTGATTGGTCTGACGACCTGCCTCCCTGATTGGCGGGGAGGAGCGTTAGTGTGAAAAAAATGAAAATTCATTTGCTATCCTCACACAATTGGGTGGGATCAGGGCGCACTCTCTGCGCCCCGAGCCCACCCTATTTTGAAACCTATTAGAGCCTCTGGCTCTAATCAGGTGCTTTAAAAAGTACCACCCCCTCCCGCCCCCGTCATAGGAATCCATGCCTCCGGCATCCTGAAAGGGGCCAGGCGTATGGATGGGGGGGGGGGGTTGGCGGCGCCGGTGTGCCCACAATGCACGGGCTGCCCCTGCTCTATTGGATGAGATGTGGTGAGTGTGGAGGCCATTCAGTGACCTCATTGTCCAGTGGTGAGATGATTTCTGATTTGTGACATGGTTTTATTAAAACTGTGTGCAGCTCTGCTTGGTAGCCAATCAGCTTCGAACTTCAGCTTGTTCAATTAAGCTTTGACAATAAAATCTGGAAGCTGATTGGTTTCTGTGCCGAGCTGCACTGGATTTTGCACTCTCCAATGTTAGTAAATCCCACCAGTTTTGTAATGCCCATAGGTTCCCTTTAAGTGGAAATTTCTGCTCCAGAAGATGAGTAAATACATGTGGGATGAAGCAAATAACGTGATACATTATCTGGCGTATAAAGTCGGCAAATGCAGACAGACAGATTGATGTCTTCTCCCCGATCACAGCTGGAAACCCACAAAACATTATCGTCATCGGTCTGCCAGAAAAAACATTTATCATTGGACATCCTCACTCCTCCCTTTGAACTTCCCCAGCACTTGCCTCTTCCAAATCCTCTTCCATGACCCTTCAATGAACACCTACTCCACTGTCTGTACCATGACAGGGAGAAACCCCACGGGATTCTGGGAAAGGGTTTAAACCGCCATTCCCTGGAATCTGCATCTATAAATTATGGGTCTAGTTTGTAGTCATTGCGGTGTATCATTTCCAGGGATAAAGTGGAATATCGGATGTTCTTTCACTGAAAGGGAAAAAGGATAACTTGTCATAATGATGTTTTGTTAGTGAGTGGCACCAGCTGAACGTCAGAGGTTGTGACACCATGCCAATAGGACAACGTCTTGGCAGAAGATGCCTGGGTGGTGACATCCAATGTTACAACTCAGGATAATTTTATGCCAAATACTAATTCTCTGTGTGTGGTGTCCTAAAACTTGAATTAGTTTATGGCCTATCTGAGCCAAAGTGCTCAAGTAAATTTCAAACCGGTGAATATGAACTTCCCAAATTGCAGATCTAACTCCGGCCTCCATCCCTGCTGGTCAGACTGCATTGTGCCCCAGAGTTTCACCTCTATTTTATCAATCTCTGCCCAAACAGCAGCTTAAGGTCCCACCACCCCCAAATTGTAGGGCCCAGAATAATATCTTCCTACAGATCCTCTATGGTCCTTCAGTACCCTCCCATTGAATCAATACTTTGTCCTCCACCCTATGTCAATTAAATGACTCTTAATTTCCACTCTTTATCCATTCAATCACTCTATCTCTCACCCTCTATCCATCCAATGACACTTTATCTCCACCCTTTGCCCATCCATCAACTCTCCATTACCCAAATTCTACATTCAATATCTCTTCATCTCCCACCATCTTTACGTCCAACGATACTTCATCTCCAATGTGTGTCTATCCAATTACTCTTCATCCATCACCCTCAATCCATCCAATGACTCTGCATCCCTCACACCCTCAATCTATGCAATGACCCTTCAATCCTCACCCTCAATTCATCCAATGAATCTTAGCCCCCTCACCCCCTCAATTCATCCATTAACTCTTCATCCCTCACCCTTAAATCATCCAATTACTCTTCATCCCTCACCCTCAATCCATCCGATGACTCTTCATCCCTCACCATCAATTTATCCAATGACTCTTAATCCCACACCCCCCTCAATTTATCCAGTTCCCCTTCATTCGGCACCCTCATTTCATCCAATGAATCTTAATCCCCCACTTCATTCAATGACTCTTCATGCCTCACACCCTCAATCAATCCGACAACCCTTCATCCCCACCCTACAATTCATCCAATGACTCTTCTTTCTCCACCCTCTGTTTACTCTGCCCACCATCTTTCCATCCAATGAAGCTTCATCCCCACCTTTTGTCTATCCAAATACTATTTACAAATCACTCTCAATTCGTCCAGAGACTCCATCCCCCACACCCTTAATCTATTCAATGACCCTTCATGCCCTACCCTTAAATCATCCAATGACTCCTAATCCCTCACCCTCAATTCATCCAATGACTTTTCATCTCTCACCCTCTGTCCATCCAATGACTCTTCATTCATCACCCTCAATCCATCCAAAGGCTCTCCATCCCTCACACTCTCAATCTGTCCAATGACCCTTTGTCCCCACCCTCAATTCATCCAATGACTCTAAATCCCCTATCCTCAGTTCATCCAATGACTTTTCATTCTCCACCTTTTTGTTTATTCTTCATTGCCACAATCTTTCCATACAATGACTCTTTATCTCCACCCTTTGTCTATCCAATTACTCTTCCCCCATCACCTTCAATCCATCCAAAGACTCGCCATCTCTCACACCCTCAATCTGTCCAATGACTCTTATGCCGCGTACACACGATCGGACATTCCGACAACAAAATCCTGGATTTATTTACGACGGATGTTGGCTTAAACTTGTCTTGCATACACACGGTCGTACAAATGTTATCGGAAATTTCGAGCGTCAAGAACGCGTTGACGTACAACACATAAGACGAGCCGAGAAAAATTAAGTTCAATAGCCAGTGCGGCTCTTCTGCTTGATTCCGAGCATGCGTGGAATTTTGTGCGTTGGACTTGTGTACACACGATCGGAATTTCCGACAACGGATTTTGTTGTGGGAAAATTTGAGAACCAGCTCTCAAATTTTTGTTGTCGGAAATTCCGACAACAAATGTCCGATGGAGACTACACACGGTCGGAATTTCTGACAACAAGCTCACATCGAACATTTGTTGTTGGAAATTCCGACCGTGTGTACGCGGCATTAATCTCCCACCCTCAATTCATCCAATGACTCTTCATCCTCTACCCTCTGTCCATCCAGTGTCGATTTATTTCCACATTTTGTCTATCCAATGACTCTTCATCCCTTACCCTCTGTCCATCCAACAACATTTCATTTCCAACCCTTGTCCACCCAATGACTCTCCACCCCCAATATCTGTCCATCAAATGACCCTTCATGTCCACGCTCTGTTCATCCAGTGAGTCTTTATCCCATTCCCTCTATCCAACCAAGCTCTTTATCCCCCCACCCTCTGTCCATCCAGTAACTCATCATCTGTCATCCTCAAGCCATCCAGTGGCTCTTAATCTCCCACGCTCAATCCATCCAATGACACTTTGGGGGAGATTTACCAAAACTAGAGCACTCAGAATCTGGTGCAGTTGTTCATTATACCCAATCAGCTTCTAACTTCAGCTTATTCAATTAAGCTTTTGACAATAAATCCTTTGAAGCTGATTGGTTTCTATGCAGAGCTGCCCCAGATGTTGCACTCTCCAGTTTTAGTAAATCCACATCCTTTATCATTTATCAACTGTTCATCTTTACCTTTGTCCATCAAGGGACGCTTCCCCCCCCCCCCCACCCTCAATCCATCCAATCATTCTTCATTATCCACCTTCTGTTTTTCCAACTGCTCTTCATCCACCACCCCACTTTCTGTTCAATTACTCTTCCTGCTCAACCTCTGCTAATCCAAAAACTCTTCATCCACCTCTAAGTCCATTGACTCTAAAGCTGGCCATACACCATACACTTCTCTTATGCCGCGTACACACGTTCGGACTTTTCATCTACAAAAGTCCGATGGACGCCGACGGACAAAATACGGCTGACAATCCGATCGTGTGTGGGCTTCCCCGGACTTTCAGCTGACTTTTCCAGCCGCAAATCTGACGGACTTTAGATTTGAAACATGCTTCAAATCTTTACGTCGTAACTCTGCCGGACCCAGAAATCCGCTCGTCTGTATGCTAGTCCGACGGACAAAAACCCACGCTAGGGCAGCTACTGGCTATCAACTTCCTTATTTTAGTCCGGTGTACGTCATCACGTACGAATCCGTCGGACTTTTGTGTGATCGTATGTAGGCAAGTCCGTTCATTAGAAAGTCTGCCGCAAGTCCGCCAAAAGTCCGCCAAAAGTCTGTCGAAAGTCTGTCGGACTTTTGTAGCCGAAAAAGTCCGGCTGTGTGTACGCGGCATTAGTCAACTTCCTTTAGATTTACCTTCAACTGTGTAGTACAAGGGCCTGCCTGATTGCACACAGATTGAAAGTGTGTAGATGTGTTCTCCATAATATGTGGTTTTGGGAAATCTAAAGGAAATCTATAGAGGAAAATTGTATAATGTATTGCCAGCCGTAAGCCCCATACACACTATTAGATTTTCTGCAGATTTTTGTCCTCAGATTTACCAAAACCATATAATATGAGGTCAAACCTTAAGTTTCAATTTGTATGCAATGAGGCAGGCCCTTGCACTACATGGTTTTGGTAAATCTGAAAACAAAAATCTGCAGAAAATCTAATGCCGCGTACACACGGTCGGACTTTTCGTCTACAAAAGTCCAACGGACGCTGACGGACTAAAGGTGGCTGGTAATCCGATCGTGTGTGGGCTTCTCCGGACTTTCAACGGACTTTTTTAGCCTCAAATCCGACGGACTTTAGATTTGAAGCATGCTTCAAATCTTTACGTCGTAAGTACGACGGACCCCGAAGTCCGCTCGTCTGTATGCTAGTCCGACGGACAAAAAAACGACGCATGCTCATAAGCAAAAACTAAACGGAAGCACTCGGTCTAGTAAAACTAGTGTTCGTATTGTAGGTAGCACATTCATCACGCTGCAAAATCTGTGATCGTTCAATGCAGCGCATTTTATTTCTTCTTTACGAAGGCTCTAAAGAACGAAGGTGTTTTGCTGTTCATAATCAGAGTTCTCCCAAACTGATTTCTGGATTCTTTTTCTCTTTGATCTCATGAATGATATAGTATGCCTTTTTAAAACAATGTTTCCATACTAATAATACTTTTTCCCCTTTTTATTTTTTATTTTTTATTTTTTTTATTTTTTTTAGGTTTGTAAAGTTAACACAAAGAACCCATTATTATTTTTTTTTTTTTTTATAGTGTTTATTTTTTAGTTTTTAGATAAAGTTAACCCAAAGCACCGTTTTTGGTTACGTAATTTTTTGGATTTTCAAGACTTACCACTTGAACATTATTAACATTAGTAATGTATTTTTGGTGTGTTTTTTTTCAAACTCAATGAGATTGTTGTCCCTTGTTAATTTAACATTGTGTGTAAAATCAATGATTTCAAAGAAAACACATAAAGTCTTTTGCTAAACTCAAAAAATATCCATTTATTCATGGTCAAAATAAAATAAAGAGGAAGTCAACGCTGGAAAAAGTCGGTGTACCAGAAAATTGGGATCTTGAGGAGTCCATATAAGAGGGAGCACAATCTGGTCCAAGAATCCCAGAGATCAACAGCACCAGCAGATGATCTAGATGTCCCCAGACTGTGGTCCTACAACAGCCTGCGTCTTCTGTCAGACCAGACTGAACCCAGGTCATCATTTTCTTCTCTTCCCTGCAGCCTTTCCTCCACGCTGCCCTGCAGCCTTCCCTGTAGCCTTCTTTTGAGGCTGTGGCTCTGGTGTTTCAGTTGTGGCAGGAGGAGGAGGAGGAGGAGGAGGAGGAGGAGGAGGAGGAGGAGGAGGGGGGGCTGCCTCATGTAGTTGGGTGTTTTGTGTTAGCGTGCCCTGCAGCCCCTTATGGATTGTTTCCCCAAATAGGCGCTCACAAATGAGGCGCTGCTCCCAATCCATCTGAAGAAGCCTGCTGGCTAAGTAGCAGCCATAGGATTCTTCCGCTTCGGGGGGGCTTTTTAAAAAACGGGTGGCCTCTTGCATGAGGCGCAGGGATGCGTCCTGTGTGACCATCCCCTTCCTGGCCCTTTTTTTGGGAAGGTGGAGGGGAGGCACTTGGGATTCGGTCAGGCTTCTACTGGGCCCAGCCACCTCGCTTGGCCCAGCCACCTCACTGGGAGCAGCCACCTCACTGGGAGCAGCCACCTCACTGGGAGCAGCCACCTCCTGCCTGACACTGGGCCCAGCCTCCTCCAGGATGATGGTGAATCCGGCCTCCTCCAGGCTGTCCATGGGCCTGGTCTCCTCCTGCCTTCCACTTTCCCCACATTCCTCCTGGATGGACTCATCCTGTGTATAAAAAAAGGACAATAGTTTGAGTATATTTTTTTGGCTTCATCAATGACACACAGTTTGCTTCTCATGAATAGCAAATTCAATGTGAATACTTCTCTTTAATAAAAGAGTCTAATCAGACACCATAATTATTTCAAGCAGGTGCCAAACATATTTAGCCACTACTGTCAATTGATATGTATACCCAATTTTGAGTGCCAAATTATTTTAGACAATTATAACATCCAGTTAACATCATTAATATTAGTACAGTAAATATTTGTTTAAATCATTTACCTGACTCCAGATGGTCATATCTGGTTCATCCAGGATGGAAGACCCAGCTTGCTCCTCATCAGCCTCTGCTGGGGTGGAGGGAAGGGTGGAGGGAAGGGTGGAGGGAAGGGTTGAAAGTGATGGCCTGGCTTCATTCTGGTCATCCAGAAAACGGAGTTGATTGTAGTACCACAGCCTGGGTACATAAACATCATCTGCTGATGCTCCTGATCTCCTTGATTCCTGGATCTTCTTATGCTCCCTCTTATACATGTTCCTCAAGCCCCCAATTTTCTTGAGCAATGTCTCCATTGTTGCTTCCGGGATGGTCGCCTGGACAAAGGCCAGAAGTCTCTCCAGCGTTGACTTCCTCACATGCTTAGCATAATACTGAGGGTGTTTCACCTCCCACAAATTCCTCATCTCTCGATATTTGGAAATAAAAGATGTAAGGAACTCTGGATCCTTAAATAGGGGATTCATTATATCTGGAAAAGATGAAGTCACAAGACAAAAAACACTTTTATTATAGGTTTCGGCTAACCCCTCATCATCTTCTCCCTATGTAGGCCTCATCAATCTATCAAGCCATATAGGCCGCTTGCTACAAAGTCATGACCATAAAAACCAAAAAAAAAAAAAAAATAAAAAAAGAATATATCTAAAATTACCTTCGTTTTGTAACGTCCAGGTCCACTATCACCTACCACAGAACGTACGTACGACACGTGCGCAAGGCTCTTTATACACTACGCATGTGTGAAACTCCGCCTGCGTCGCCCGCCCCTGACGTTCGAAATTAACTCATGTTCTCCGCCCCCTAATTCGACGCACAGAACGTACGTACGACACGTGCGCAAGGCTCTTTATACACTACGCATGTGTGAAACTCCGCCTGCGTCGCCCGCCCCTGACGTTCGAAATTAACTCATGTTCTCCGCCCCCTAATTCGACGCACAGAACGTACGTACGACACGTGCGCAAGGCTCTTTATACACTACGCATGTGTGAAACTCCGCCTGCGTCGCCCGCCCCTGACGTTCGAAATTAACTCATGTTCTCCGCCCATTTTTTGTTACGGCGCGTAGTGGAGTTAAAGAATGGCGGAGACACCTGAAATGTTGACGACCTCAGGTAGTGGAGACACCCCGGAGGCTGGAACGTCAACAAAATCTGTGAGGCCTAGATTTAAGGCCTCTAATATGAGTTTTAAAGAGATGGTGGAGATGGTGGCCATTCTTCACAAAGACGACTATGATGGGAAGTATGGGCCGTACGCACGGCCAAATTTGCGCAAGGCCAAAATAATGGCGAAGGTGGTGGAAACTTTGCAGGCATCTTTTGGGGTCCAGCGCTCCAAAGACCAACTGCGAAAAAGATGGTCTGACCTGAAACTCAGGGAGCCGGATCAATACCGACGTATCCGGAAAGTTCTTAAAAAAAGTAAGTACTTGTCGTGTTTTTATCTTGTGTTTATTACCTTGTATATTGCTCCATGTGCTTTTCCTTCCTATCCGATTTTTGTTTTCATCGTTTTAAACGATCTTTTAAGAAACCTCGTTAGTTACATATCTATAGATATATACATATACACATATACATATATATATATATATATATATATATATACACACACATATATATATATATATACATATATATATATATATATACACATACATATATATATATATATATATACACATACATATATATATACACATACATATATACATATATATATATATATATATATATATATATATACACATACATATATACATATATATATATATATACACACATACATATATATATAACTATATATATATATATATATATCTAACTATATATATATATAAATATATATATATATCTAACTATATATATATATATATATATATCTAACTATATATATATATATATATATATATCTAACTATATATATATATATATATATATATATATATATATATATATATATATATATATATATAAAAACGAGAGAGAGAGAGAGAGAGAGAGAAATATATATATATATAGAGAGAGAGAAATATAGAGATAGGTAGATAGATAGATATAGAAATTTAAAACATTCTTTTGGAAGATTTGAAGTTATCTTAATTTTTTGGCTTTACATTTAGTTAGATAGTTTGAGATTTTGGTCCAGATATAGAGAGAGATCAAAAGATTATTAACTATATTTTGAGATATTGATATCTATCTATCCGATATGTCTTTCAAATTTTAAATATTGAGGTAAAATAGGAACTCTACACAAACCACTTCATTACAAATGTTGGAAAATTACTATGTACTAAAATATCTGTGTGCTAATTAGATTAAAATAATTTTTTGTTTCACATAGGGGAAAAATCACTCAGCCAACCCAAAGCAAAACATGATTGGGAAATAAGCCCAAGTCCCATTGAGGATGTGGAGGAAGGAGAGGTGGGCGACATGGGCACCCCACCAGGTCAGTGTCTGACACACCAGCTTACGGTAATCTATGCATGGCTGCCTTTTATTTTATGTAATTTTTCTACTCTATTTTAGGTGATCTGGTTGTGCTGGAGTCAAGCAACAGCGCCACCCCCGAGGATGTTAATGAACTTTGCGACATGGGCACCCCACCAGGTCAGTGTCTGAGACACCAGCTTTATGGTAAGGTAAACTTATGTGTGCATATTTCTAAACATATTTTTTTTTTTCATTCCACTTTAGGTCCAACTGACTATTTTACCCCAGACAGTGCCCAACGGCTAATTGCTCAAATCATGGCCTGGAATGGGGAGATCGATCAAATGCGGAATCGGCTGGATCGTATGCAGCAGGAAATGAAGGACATGATTGATGTTTTGGGTCGAATCTAAATGCCCTTTTTTAAACCCCAAAACATCAATCATGTCCTTCATTTCCTGTTTTGCTGACCCCATTCTGGGCCTTCTCTTTTTTGTTTTGGCCAGAACATAAATGGCTGTTTAAGCTAATGTAAAAAAGGAGGGCTGTTTCTTGTAAATACCTCACAAATCCACAAAAAAATAAAAATTGATTTTCAAAAAAACACAAAAAATCAAAAAAATAAAAAACTTGATTTTAAAAAACCCAAAAAAATAAAAAACTTGATTTTAAAAAACCAAAAAAAAAAAAAAAATAGATTTTAAAAAACCAAAAAAAATAAAAAAATAGATTTTAAAAAAACAAAAAAAAGAAAAAAATAGATTTTAAAAAACCAAAAAAAAGAAAAAACTTGATTTTAAAAAAACCAAAAAAAAAAAAAAAAATTGATTTTAAAAAAAAAAAAAAAATAAAAAAATAGATTTTAAAAAACCAAAAAAAAAAACAAAATTGATTTTAAAAAACCAAAAAAAAATAAAAAACATGATTAAAAAAAAAAAAAAAAATTAAAAAACACTTGATTTTAAAAAACCAAAAAAACAAAAATATACAAACTTTATTCAAAAAAAATAAAAACAAAAATAACTTGCTAAAAAAATAAAAACATAAACACAAAAATTGCTTTAAAAACCCAAAAAAAAAAATAAAACACAAAACAAAACTTGATTTTCCCAAAACCAATAAAAAAGCCTGTTTGTGAAAATCAAAAAGCCAAAAATATTTTTTTGTGGATTTAGGTATAAATATTTAGATATAATTATATTTTGCTACATTATTAAGATATCATTCTATTTTTGTCAATGAACATTTTATACTAAATGCAGAACTGAATGCATAACAACCATTAATAAAAACATCTCCTTATAGGAATTAAATAAATGTGTGGTTTGTTATTTCAAGGCTCAGTATCATTTTAGTTATAATTGTAAAAAAGTTGTTTACAGTGGCAATGGAGCTTATTTAGACATTTAAAATTACAATACAGTTGGCACTACAACTGCTCGACCATAACCTAGGAGACAGCCCAAAAGAAAGGCAAGCAATAAATATAATGCAAGATTTCATCAATAATTTTTTTATTGTCAAAAATTAGATATCCTGGCCCATTGCAATGGCCCCCCTACCCATAAAATAATTAACATATTGCTGTCTAACTTGACGGGCACTTTGGGGGGCCAAGCCAGTACGGACAGTATCCAGGCCTGGAAGGTTGGCTTCTATTTGTCCGGCCTCAGGCCCAACTGTGCCTATATAATTTGGAGCATGCTTATTTAAAAAGTTGTGCAGAATGCAGCACGATAAAACAATAAAATTAAGTTTGTATTCCGCCAAATTAATGGCTGTTTGAAACAGGCGGAACCGGCTGGCCAGAATTCCAAACGCATTCTCAACCACTCTTCTAGCTCTGGCCAGCCGGTAATTAAAAACCCTCCTCTCCGGGGTGAGTGTTCTTTGGGGGAATGGCCTCATGAGGTGCTTGCTGAGAGCGAAGGCTTCATCGGCAATGAAGACAAAGGGGAGTCCTTCCACGTTATCCTCATCAGGTGGCAATCCCAGGCCACCACTCTGGAGACGCTGGCAGAACTCCGTCTGGGCAAATACTCCTCCATCCGACATCCGGCCATTCTTCCCCACGTCCACATATAAAAAATCATAGTGTGCCGACACCACCGCCATTAAAACAATACTGTGGAACCCCTTATAATTAAAATAATATGACCCCGAATGGGGTGGTGGCACAATGTGGACATGTTTCCCATCTATAGCCCCTCCACAATTGGGAAAGTCCCAACGGCTGGCAAAATGGGATGCCACAGTCTGCCATTCCTGTGGCGTTGAAGGAAACTGGGAAATCAAAAAAGAAAACCAAAATCAATTAATTTGTAAGCTAACATTGCAAGAAAATTAGACAATTAAAAACATTATTCCCCAGCATCAGTATAACATTCAATAATTTAATTGTTCTGGAATAACTAATATGGAAAGGCACACTTATCAGATTGCTCACCCCCTCTGATGGAACATTGATTACATTTTAGGGGGTTGTGAAATCCCTAAAAAAAATTACTTTGAGGACACGCAGGAATTTAGGGACTAAAAAGGCTACAAGACTGCAGTTGTCGCACTCTGCAGGTGCAGTTGCTAACCAGCTTACAGTAAATGAGGTAATGTAAAAAGGCATTCATGTTGCAAGGAGTACACAATCACATGCAAGGGCAATTAATGAAAACACTTTGAGGCTTGCATATGATTTGATGATGGAAATCAGCAGAGCTTCTGCTCATTTACTAAAGCACTGGAACAAATGCACTTGTAGAGTGCACATGCATTTTGCAAAGTGCCACATATATTTGCTTTAGACAAATCAACACCACAGAACATTCCAGCAAATTTTAACGAGGGTGGGGGTGGGGGGGTTGTGAAATCTAGATAATTGCTCATTAGCAGCCAACTATTTGGAGTGAGTTTAGGTGGGGGTGGGGGGGTTGTGAAATCTAGATAATTGCTCATTAGCAGCAAACTATTTGGAGTGAGTTTAGGTGGGGGGGGGGGTTGTGAAATCTAGATAATTGCTCATTAGCAGCAAACTATTTGGAGTGAGTTTAGGTGGGGGGGGGGGGGTTGTGAAATCTAGATAATTGCTCATTAGCAGCAAACTATTTGGAGTGAGTTTAGGTGGGGGGGGGGGGTTGTGAAATCTAGATAATTGCTCATTAGCAGCAAACTATTTGGAGTGAGTTTAGGTGGGGGGGGGGGGTTGTGAAATCTAGATAATTGCTCATTAGCAGCAAACTATTTGGAGTGAGTTTAGGTGGGGGTGGGGGGGTTGTGAAATCTAGATAATTGCTCATTAGCAGCCAACTATTTGGAGTGAGTTTAGGTGGGGGGGGGGGGTTGTGAAATCTAGATAATTGCTCATTAGCAGCAAACTATTTGGAGTGAGTTTAGGTGGGGGGGGGGGGTTGTGAAATCTAGATAATTGCTCATTAGCAGCAAACTATTTGGAGTGAGTTTAGGTGGGGGTGGGGGGGTTGTGAAATCTAGATAATTGCTCATTAGCAGCCAACTATTTGGAGTGAGTTTAGGTGGGGGTGGGGGGGTTGTGAAATCTAGATAATTGCTCATTAGCAGCAAACTATTTGGAGTGAGTTTAGGTGGGGGGGGGGGTTGTGAAATCTAGATAATTGCTCATTAGCAGCAAACTATTTGGAGTGAGTTTAGGTGGGGGGGGGGGGTTGTGAAATCTAGATAATTGCTCATTAGCAGCAAACTATTTGGAGTGAGTTTAGGTGGGGGGGGGGGGGTTGTGAAATCTAGATAATTGCTCATTAGCAGCAAACTATTTGGAGTGAGTTTAGGTGGGGGGGGGGGGTTGTGAAATCTAGATAATTGCTCATTAGCAGCAAACTATTTGGAGTGAGTTTAGGTGGGGGTGGGGGGGTTGTGAAATCTAGATAATTGCTCATTAGCAGCAAACTAAATACACTCAAACAAAATACATTCCAAATGAGTAGACTAGGTGGATATGTTCCCATCACTTCATGCTGGGAAGGTTATTGAAGGAAAATATACATGCATGACAAAAAATAACAGGAAAAAAATCCAGCATGTGTGAGGATAAAAAGGGGACATTCACACTATATTGCAATGATGGTAAGTAGTGTTTGAAGCAAGAAATACATTATATTATCAAAGATTACATAAAAGAACATGTGATGCTAATAAAAGAAAAATATCTTACCTTAATATAGTCCTTCTGCAGGACCTGTATGATGGCAGAACAGGTCTCTGGGATAATGATCCCCAGAGCCTGGGGGGAGATGCCTGTCGAGAACTTAAGGTCCTGCAGGCTTCTCCCTGTGGCCAAATACCGCAAGGTAGCGACCAGCCTCTGCTCCGGAGTGATGGCTTGCCTCATGCAGGTATCCTGCCTGCTGATATAGGGGGTCAGCAAAGCCAACAAACGGTCAAAAACGGGGTCCGTCATCCGGAGAAAGTTCCTGAAATCCTCAGGATTATTCTCACGGATCTCACGGAGCAAAGGCATGTGACAGAACTGGTCACGCTGAAGCAACCAATTCTTGGTCCATGAACTCCTCCTCGCCCTGTTCATGGACTGGTCTTGGGCTGAAGAATAAACTACAGCACCAAGCACATACAATGCACGAGCTCTACGACGAGTACGTACAGGTAACATGGCTTCAAAACGGTCGGCTGGTCAGAACGCACTAAACAGAACGCACTGAAGAACAGCAAGGCCTGTGAAGAACGACCTGAAAATCAGGAACGAGCGGCCAATAAAACAAAGATTTCTCAATGCCAACTGACCAAACGCACTGAAAAGCAGATACAAACCTCACAAGCACAGACTGAACAACAGTTAAAACGAACTGAAAAATACGAGTCTCACAAGCGCGAATCGTCTCTCACCAAACTTCTACTAACACGAGATAAACACGAGATTAGCAGAAGGAGCCCAAAGGGTGTCGTACGGGCTATTGAACTTCCGTTTTATAGTCTCGTCGGACTTGGTGTACGTCACCGCGTACTAGGCTGTCGTACTTTTGTGTGGTCGTGTGTGCGCAAGTCCGTTCGTAACAAAGTCTGCCGCAAGTCCGCCGAAGGTACGTCGGAAGTCTGTCGGACAGGCTGTCGGACTTTTGTAGACGAAAAGTCCGACCGTGTGTACGCGGCATAATAGTGTGTATGGGGCCTTAAGTCCATTACCCTCAGTTATTCCAACTGTTTATCACCCCCGCCCCCTGTCTGTGCATGGCTCTTCATCCCACAACCTCTGTCTGAGCAGGTACTTTTACCCCGTTCTTGCCCAGGCCAATTTTTAGTTTTCAGTGCTGTCACACAAAACTTTCTTTTGATGGTATTTAATCACCACTAGTTTTTTTTTTCTTTATTTTCTTGCTAAATAAACGAAGAAAGACAGAAAAGTATTTCGACCAAAATATATTCTGCTACATTTCTTTGGTGAATATAACCCAAATCAATGTAAATTATTTAGTCTGTAGAAAAAGTTATACGGTCCACAAACAATGGTATATATCTGAAATTTGATCAATCCTGATGTACTGACGAGCCTATCTAATTTCTTAAGGCCCAAAAAATGCCAGGACATTACATATATCCCCCAAATGACCCCTTTTTGGAATGTAGACAGTCCAAGGTATTTAGTAAGAGGCATGGCGAGTTTTTTTGAAGCTGAAATTTTTTTGTCATAATTTTTTGGAAAATTAAGAAATTAAACAAATGATTATATATATATTTTTTTACATACTGTCACTGTGCAGTACAGCGTCATCATATATGGTGATCAGGACACTGATTGGTGACAGTACAAAAAAAACAAAATAATTAACCACTTGACCACTGGGCACTTAAACCCCCTTCCTAACCAGACCAATTTTCAGCTTTCGGTGCTCTCACATATTGAATGACAATTACTCAGTCATACAACACTTTACCCATATGAAATTTTTGTCCTTTTTTTCACACAAATAGAGCCTTCTTTTGGTGGTATTTAATCACCGCTGGGTTTTTTATTTTTTGCGCTATAAAAGAAAAAAGACTGAAAATTTGGTAAAAAAATGAATTTTTCTTTGTTTCTGTTATAAAATTTAGCAAATTAGTAATTTTTCTTCGTAAATTTTGGCCAAAATTTATACTGCTACATACCTTTGGTAAAAATAAGTACAACTTGGTGTATATTATTTGGTCTTTGTGAATGTTAGAGAGTCCAAAAGCTATGGTGCCAATATCTGAAAATTGATCACACCTGAAGTACTGACGGCCTATCTCATTTCTTGAGACCCTAACATGCCAGAAAAGTACAAATACCTCCCAAATGACCCCTACTTGGAAAGAAGACATTCCAAGGTATTTAGAAAGATGCATGATGAGTTTTTTTGAAATTGTCATCTTTTCCCACAATTCTTTGCAAAATCAAGATTTTTTTTTTTCTTTTTTTTTTTTTTACAAAATTGTCATATTAGAAGGTTATTTCTCACACACCGCATATGCATACCACAAATTACACCCCAAAACACATTCTGCTATTACTCCCGAGTACGGCGATACCACATGTGTGAGACTTTTACACTGCGTGGCCACATACAGAGGCCCAACATGCAGGGAGCACCTCCAGGCGTTCTGGAGCACCCAGGCCAATTCTTATATTTCTCTCCTATATGTAAAAATAATAATTTATTTGCTAGAAAATTACATAGAACCCCAAAACATTATATATATATTTTTTTAAGCAAAGACCCTAGAGAATACAATGGCGGTTGGTGCAACTTTTTATCTCGCACGGTATTTGCGCAGCAATTTTTAGAACGCCTTTTTTTGGGAAAAAAAACAGTTTTGTGCTTTAAAAAAAAACAAAACAGTAAAGTTAGCCCAATGTTTTTGCATAATATGAAAGATGAAGTTACGCCGAGTAAATAGATACCTAACATGTCACCCTTCAAAATTGCACACTCTCGTGGAATGGTGCCAAACGTCACTACTTAAAAGTCTCCATAGGTGACGCTTTAAAATTTTTTACTGGTTACATGTTTTGAGTTACAGAGGAGGTCTAGGGCCAAAATTATTGCTCTCGCTCCAACGTTCGCAGTGATACCTCACATGTGTGGTTTGAACACCGTTTTCATATGTGGGCGGGACTTATGTATGTGTTCGCTTCTGCATGCGAGCACACGGACATGGGCGCTTTAAACATTTTTTTTTTTTTTTATTGTTTATTTTACTTTATTTATTTTAGTTTGACACTTTTTACCCCCAAAAAAAAATTTTTGATCACTTTTATTTCTATTACAAGGAATGTAAACATCCCATGCAATAGGAATATGGCATGACAGGTCCTCTTTACAGTGAGATATGGGGTCAATAAGACCTCACATCTCACCCCTAGGCTGTGCCTGAAATAAAAAAAAAAAAAAAAACGACCTTGGCTTCGATCGTAGCGGTGAGTCGGTAGAAGCACCGGAGGGTGGCGGGAAGGGGGGGGGGGGGCGTCCCCTCTCGCCTCCCATAAGAACGATCAAGCAGTGGAACAGCCGCTATGATCATTCTTATGGTGTAGGAAATCGCCGGCTAAAAAAGCTGATATCTGAATGATGCCTGTAGCTGCAGGCATCATTCAGCTATCCCCGCTCAAAGTCAAGGACGTCATATGACTGTGGGCGGGAACTGGTTAAAAATTGCGGAGTATTGCGGGGTATTGCAGAGTATTGCAGAGTAGTGCAGGGTATATTGCTGGGTATATTGCAGAGTATTGCGGGGTATATTGCAGAGTATTGCGGAGTAGTGCAGGGTATATTGCTGGGTATATTGCAGAGTATTGCGGGGTATATTGCAGAGTATTGCTGGGTATATTGCAGAGTATTGCGGAGTAGTGCAGGGTATATTGCAGGGTATATTGCAGAGTATTGCCGGGTATATTGCAGAGTATTGCGGAGTAGTGCAGGGTATATTGCAGGGTATATTGCAGAGTATTGCCGGGTATATTGCAGAGTATTGCGGAGTAGTGCAGGGTATATTGCAGGGTATATTGCAGAGTATTGCCGGGTATATTGCAGAGTATTGCGGAGTAGTGCAGGGTATATTGCAGGGTATATTGCAGAGTATTGCGGGGTAAATTGCAGAGTAGTGCCGGGTATATTGCAGAGTAGTGCAGGGTATATTGCAGAGTAGTGCAGGGTATATTGCAGAGTAGTGCAGGGTATATTGCAGAGTAGTGCAGGGTATATTGCAGAGTAGTGCAGGGTATATTGCAGAGTAGTGCAGGGTATATTGCAGAGTAGTGCAGGGTATATTGCAGAGTAGTGCAGGGTATATTGCAGAGTAGTGCCGGGTATATTGCAGAGTTTTGTTGGGTATATTGCAGAGTAGTGCCGGGTATATTGCAGAGTATTGTTGGGTATATTGCAGAGTAGTGCCGGGTATATTGCAGAGTATTGCGGGGTATTATGCAGAGTATTGCAGGGTATTATGCAGAGTATTGCAGGGTATTATGCAGGGATGGCTGAGCATGGAGGGATGGATGGATGTGACTACAATTGTCACTGAGCACCGCTGTGGGCACTACACATGCAGCCCACAGCGGTGCTGTCATCCGATCCCTCCCCCTCTCCCCTCACACTGTACCGATCGGTACAGAGAGGGGAGGGAGGAACCGGCGTCATGACATGACGCCGGTCTGTTGACATGTGATCGCTCCGTCATTTGACGGAGCAATCACATGGTAGACGGTCGCGATCAGCGGCCGTTTACCGTGATCTGTGATGACCCGGCGGTCACGGAAGTTCTCGGGTGCGCGCCCCAGGGGGCGCGCGAGAGCAGTATTCTGGGAGGATGTCCATGGACGTCCACCCAGAACTAGCCGACCGCGCTGTAGCCGTCTTTCAGCTATGGCCCGGTCGGCAAGTGGTTAATAATTGTTTTTCAATTTTTTAAAAAAATGTATTATATTTTTTTACAATTTTTTTTTAACACATTTTGACCAGGACAATATAATGTTACCATTAAACTACTCTGGGGAAGTGATCAGTACGTTTTTTTTGTTTTTTTTTACTCATTATGCATGCTTATAGTAACAAATTTCATATAAGCAAGCATTTTACTGAATAAAATTGATTCATTCAATTTGTTTTGTTGTGATTAGCTGTGATTGGCCCAGTACAGTCAGGTGATCACTGTCACCAATCACAGCTAGCAACACAATTGTACACAATGGGATGGCTTGAAAGGAAGCCATCCATTATTTGCAACTGTCATGTGACCTGCTGTGATTGGTTACAGCGCCAACATGGTACTGGCATGGGACACAGCCGGTGACAGATCGCGCCGCAGCGGGGGCCCCACGCAAGGCACGATCCGTGAGGTGGTCATCTGATGTCAAGAGGGTATTGGGTGGGGAAACCTGTTTATTCCATTCTGGCACAATCCCCTATGTAATCACAATTGGAGAGGGAAATATTTCCCACAAATTCCCTAAAGTTGTTTATATTTGCGGGAGATGGGGATTTTAATGTGCCAGAGACAAGATAATTATTCAAAAACATTCCATATAAAATCAATACATTTTATTTGTACAAAGCCTTAAAAACAAGAAAGGTATAAATCATCTAAAAGACATGTTGTGTTTTATACATCGACATACAGTACATAAAATCACATAGGGATGAATCCCAGGAGGTTTATGGATCGACGCGTTTCGCCCGAGACGTGGCCTTCTTCAGGATCCATGTTTCAAATGTTTTTAGAGCTAGTAGCTAAAAGATAATATAAATAAAGTACCAGTTTGGAATATATATATATATATATATATATATATATATATATATATATATATATATATATATATATATATATATATATATACACACACACACACACAATGAAGAATAAGGGGAAAAGAAATATAATTTCATTCTTTTAAAAACACATAAACAAAAAAATGGTGGGAGGAGAAAAAAGAGTCCCAGCTGTCATTTTGCTATAGGCTGGACGGGAATTGGTTAAATAGCCATCCGTAGTCTCCATCGGAAGCTCATGTGATATGGTGACAACACAATAAAACAATTGGGAATCAAGGACAAAGCATTGTCACCTTTAACAGAATGTGCCTGATCAAGGACCTTCATGGCAGGATCACCATTATTATATTATTTTAATTAGTAAATAATAATATTTAATAAAATAATAATAATGACATTATCATGTTAAAGGTTATATGAGATTTTAACCACTTCTGGACCGACCCACCGTGGATTTACGTCGCTACTTTGACGTTAAATACCAGGGTTATGGCAGCAGCTAGCTAGCTGCCATAACCCTGATATATGTTTACACAGTGGACGATCCTCTTTCACATAAAAGTGGTCCCAGTGGCAGATTCACCACGGGATCACTTTTATAGGCAGCGGGAGAGGTGACCCCTCCAGCAGACCCCACCCCCCCCCTCCTGCCGCTTCCCAGTCGTTTCCGCCGCTTGCCGGAGAGATCCGATGCAGTGGTGGACAGGAAGTCGAGGACAAGATGGCCCCCACTCGACTCTATGCCCTTGGAGGACCGGAGTGACGCCAAACGTTACTTTCGCCCCCCTGTCTCACAGGGGCCAATTTTTTTTTAATGTGTAAACATAAAAATACTTTTTTTTTTATTGCTTTTAAGTGTAAATGTGAGATCTGAGTCTTTTTGACCCCAGATCTCACATTAACCACATGCCGACCAGCGCATGACGATGTACGTCAGTACAATGGCTCGACTGGGCAAATGGGCATATAGGTATATGCCCTTTAAATCATGGCATTGTGGGCGCTCGCTAGCTGCGTACTCTGTGACCGTGCCCGCGGGTCCCGCGGACTCTATGTCCGCCGGGGGCCCGCGATCGTGTCACGGAGAGGCAGAACGGGGAGATGTCTATGTAAACAAGGCATTTCCCTGTTCTGCCTAGAAACATGACAGAGATCTACTGGTCCCTGTCATCGGAAGCAGTGATCGCTGTCATGTTCTAGTGAGACAATCCCCCCCACAGTTAGAATCACTCCCTAGGACACACTTAACCCTGTGATTCCCCCCTACTGTTTAACTCCTTCCCTGCCAGTGACATTTACACAGTATTCTGGTGCATTTTTATAGCACTGATCGCTGTATAAATGACAATGGTCCCAAAATAGTGTCAAAAGTGTCCGATGTGTCCGCCATAATGTCGCAGTCATGATAAAAATCGTAGATCGCTGCCATTACTAGTAAAAAAAATAAATAAATAATAAAAATGCTATAAATCTATCCCCTAATTTGTAGACGCTATAACTTTTGCGCAAATCAATCAATATAAGCCTATTGCGATTTTTTTTAACCAAAAATATGTAGAAGAATACATATCGGCCTAAACTGAGAAAGAGATTAGTTTTTTTATATATTCTTTTGAGATATTTATTATAGCAAAAAGTAAAGAATATATATATATTTTTTTTAATTGTCATTCATTTTTTTGTTTATAGTGCAAAAAATAAAAACCGCAGAAGTGATCAAATACCACCAAAAAGAAAGCTCTATTTGTGGGAAAAAAAGGACGTCAATTTTGTTTGGGTGCGACGTCGCACAACCGCGCAATTGTCAGTTAAAGCGACGCAGTGCCATATCTCAAAAAGTGCTCTGGTCAGGAAGGGGGTAAATCCTTCCGGGGCTAAAGTGGTTAAAGAGGCCCTGTCCTGCTTATTTCTATTACAAGGGATGCTTACATTCCTTGTAATGGGAATAAAAGTGATCAAAAAAAAAAGTGACAATGTAAAAATAAAACGTAAAATAAATAAGAGAGAAAAAAAAAATAATTTAAAGCTCCCCGTCCCTCAGAACTTGCACGCAGAAGTGAACGCATACGCAAGTTGCGCCACATATGTAAACTGTGTTCAACCCACACCTGTGAGGTATTGCTGTGATCATTAGAGTGAGAGCAATAATTCTAGATCTCCTCTGTACCTCTAAACTGGTAACCTGTAAAAAAATTTTAAAGCGTCGCCTATGGAAATTTTTAAGTTCCGTAGTTTTGTCACCATTCCACGAGTGTGCGCAATTTTAAAGCGTGACATGTTAGGTATCAATTTACTCGGTGTAACATCATCTTTCACATTATACAAAAAAATTTACTTTACTGTTTTCTTATTTTTTAATTCAAAAATGTATTTTTGTTTCACAAACAAATTGCGTTTGTAAGACCGCTGCGCAAATACGGTGCGACATAAAGGGGTTGATTTACTAAAGGTAAATCCACTTTGCACTGCAAGTGCACTTGGAAGTGCAGTCGCTTTAAATCTGAGGGGTAGATCTGAAATGAGGGGAAGCTCTGCTGATTTTATGATCCAATCATGTACAAGCAAAAAAGCAGTTTTGTATTTTCCTTGCATGTCCCCCTCGGATCTACAGCGACTGAACTTCCATGTGCACTTGTAGTGCAAAGTGGATTTGCCTTTAGTAAATAAACCCCTATGTATTGCAATGATCTCCATTTTATTCCCTAGGGTCTCTGTTGAAAAAAATATATATATAATGTTTGGGGGGTTTTTGTAGCAAAAAATACTAATTTTAACTTGTAAACAACAAATGTCAGAAATAGGCTTGGTCCTTAAGTGGTCTGATTGGGTCACCATATGGATTGGGATGTAATATGATCAGATACAGTAGATAGATAAATAGAGACGGAGATCTAGACGGATATTTTTATGACCATTGCTCTACAAATTTATGTGTTACATTATTCAGCCTCGATATTCCCTGTAAGAGGAAAACGTTTTTGCTGGATGCCGTCCAATCTTCCAGTCTGGCGTGTGTAGAATCCATCTTTAAATCAATCTGTAAAATAATTAGGCAGCTCAGAGATTAGAGAATTTACATCTCACTCTGCCCGCTGCGGCTTTCACTTCATAACAAGATGAATGACCTCCTTAACGGCTTCATGGCGAGGATTATAGCGTCAATTCAGGCGAAAAATGTATGGAGCGCAATGTCACAGCGATCCTTTACAGCTGGCGGGGACGTATTTCAGGAATGTATAACTGGTATTGATCGAGGGTTCGATCGTTGTGTAAGTGCTGCACATAAAGTACGACTGTAGACAAGAGCCTTGTTCTAAAAGTGTATATAAAAACCCCCAACTCTGCCCCCGGAACCATGGCTGAACTCTGCCTGACCTCTTTGGTTGCTGCCGATACACCTGAACCTGCTCAACACCAATGCATATAATGCACCACTGTCATACAAACAGGGCCGGGACAAGGGGGTGGGCAGGAGGGGCGGCAGCCCTGGGCACTGTGGTGTCATGTGAGGTGGGCAGGCATTACAAGGAGATTGGGGGTAGGGGATTTGTGTTGGGAGGGAGAAGCAGAAGCAGTGGTGGCCCATCCATTAGGGGCGCCCGGGCGATGCCCCCTCTATCCATGGCCACCACATCCTAATTATTGCTCTATGATCCCTGGCCGCTACCCCCTGTTCATGCGTCCGGCCTCTTTCAAGACACCGAGCGCAGGAATTACAGCGGCGGGGATGGTTTTTTGAAGCACCTCATTAGACCCAGAGGCTGCAATAAGCTTCAAAATAGGGTGGGCTCGTGGTGAAGAGCATTGCGCCATGAGCCCACCCAGGTGTTACAACAGCGAATGAATATTCACTGTTGCAACACTGATCCTCCTCCCGGCCAATCGGGAAGCGGGCCTGATACCCGTCACCCGATTGGCTGAAAGGACAGGTGATCCTATTAGATGCCTAGGAGGAGGGGAGGAGATGCACGGCAGAAGCGAGGAGGAGAAGACACAGGAGCCGCTGCCCGATGCCTGCTGCAGCCTGGTGTCTGCGATGCCCGATTCCCGCCGCTACCCGATGTGCCCGCCGATGCCCGATCCCCGACGCTGCCTGATGTGCCCGCCGCCCGATGTGCCCGCCGATGCCCGATCCCCGCCGCTGCCTGATGTGCCCGCCGCTGCCCGATGTGCCCGTCGATGCCCCGATCCCCACCGCTGCTCGATGTGCCTGTCGCTGCCCCGATCCCCACCCCTGCCCGATGTGCCCGCCGATGCCCAATCCCCGCCGCTGCCTGATGTGCCCGTCGATGCCCCGATCTCCACCGCTGCTCGATGTGCCTGTCGCTGCCCCGATCCCCACCACTGCCCGAAGTGCCCGCCGCTGCCCGATGTGCCCGTCGATGCCCCAATTCCCACCACTGCCCGATGTGCC
Source organism: Aquarana catesbeiana (assembly GCF_042186555.1). Taxonomy (NCBI): domain Eukaryota; kingdom Metazoa; phylum Chordata; class Amphibia; order Anura; family Ranidae; genus Aquarana; species Aquarana catesbeiana. Next base: position 225,330,171 of record NC_133335.1, read on the forward strand.
TGTCGCTGCCCCGATCCCCACCTCTGCCCGATGTGCCCGCCGATGCCCAATCCCCGCCGCTGCCTGATGTGCCCGTCGATGCCCCGATCTCCACCGCTGCTCGATGTGCCTGTCGCTGCCCCGATCCCCAGCCCTGCCCGATGTGCCCGCCGATGCCCAATCCCCGCCGCTGCCTGATGTGCCCGTCGATGCCCCGATCCCCACCGCTGCTCGATGTGCCTGTCGCTGCCCCGATCCCCACCACTGCCCGAAGTGCCCGCCGCTGCCCGATGTGCCCGTCGATGCCCCAATTCCCACCACTGCCCGATGTGCCTGTCGCTGCCCTGATCCCCACCCCTGCCCGATGTGCCCGCCGATGCCCAATCCCCGCCGCTGCCTGATGTGCCCGTCGCCTAGATGGGGTAAGTGCTGGTGGACCCTCAGACAGTGAGGGGGGTTGAGGTGTCACGGAGGGGGGGGGTGGTTGCTTGCCGCCTCCCCCCCAAACAAAAGACCACCAACCGCCACTGGGAAGAAGGTAAGAATGGTTCTAGAAGGGGAAATGTATCATCTGGAGTGACAAATACTTTCCTATCTTGGGAAATTTGGGGAGGTGTGCTAGGAGTGGTGATGTGGAGAGATTTGTGTTGGGAGGGGGGCACAGGACTTTTGCTAGAAGGGGGGATGGGGGGGGTTCTGCTAGAAAAGGTAACCTAGTAGAGAGGGAAAGGGATATGCACTAGGAGGGAATTTTTTTTTTTTTGGGGGGTGTAGGGTTGTGCTATTATGGATAATTGGGGGGGGGGGTATTTGTGCTAGGAGGGGAACTTGGGGAAGGGGATTTGAAGTGGGGGTGGAGTTATTTTGCTTGGAGGGGGAATTTTTTTTTGGGGGGGGGGGGTTGTGCATGCAGATTAGCGCTCGATTTTTATAGAGTGGTGGATTTTTGTTGACACGTAATGCTCATACCTCTTGGGTGCAATTTGCCATGTTCACCCTGGGCTTTAGATGACCTTGTCCCGGCACTGCATATAAATGATGCAATATAATTTGTGTTGGTCTCCCGCGCTCCAATCCTGCTCCCGGCACAAGTACCACTAGTCCTATTGCCAGCCTGATTTGCGATTTCACCTGGTGTGCAGAGGTTACAGGAATTTAACACAGACGATTGCCAGTAATTGCACACAGCCTGGGGTCCACAGATTTCTATTCAAGAAATATGTATCACATATGAACCAAATAAAATGTCTTATGTCTGCTCAGTCCAGACATATTTCTCATATTTCTCCATTCCAGGGTTTGCAATAAACCTCACATATACCAGAGCGGAGTCATCAGTGTCTCATCAGTATGATTTATCTACCGGTGTGGATAGCTGCAAAATACAGATTAGTGGTGGGTAGTGCCAGATTACTAAATAGGTGGAGTAGGCACCGGCTTATGGGCCAAATGCCAAGTGGTTGTAAGCGTTCACATTCAACGCAGCTTTAAAATCGTGAAACTTCATCAGAAATCACGAGATTTCAAAGCTGCATTTCAGTGCGACTTTGGGTGCGACTTGAAAGAACATCTGTGCGGCTTCATGCAGAGATGGATAGAAAACAAATTGTAAGAGTGGGTGTGGCAATGCTAATGAGATAAAATTAATTTTGTGCAAATAGGTGTCAAAGCAAAAGGTAAATATTACCATATAACATAAAATGTGCAAAAAATCGCCATGTATATATAAAAACCTCTGGCATCAAATACAATTCATTACTGCCAGAAACTGTGCAAATGAGCAAAAAACAGCAGACAGATCGGACACTTTTGACACATTTTTGAGACCATTGACATTTATACAGCGATCAGTGCTATAAAAATGCACTGATTACTGTGTAAATGTCACTGGTAGGGAAGTGGTTAACACTAGGGGGCGATCATGGGGTTAAATGTGTTCCCTCAGTGTGTTTCTAGCTGTATGGGGATAGGACTGACTAAAAGAGGAGACAGATCGCTGTTCCTAACTAGTAGGAACAGACGATCTGTCTCTCCTCTCCTGTCAGAACAGGGATGTGTGTGTTTACACACACACATCCTCATTCTGGCTCTCGTGCCCGTGATCGCATGTGGCCGGCGGACATCGTGCCAGCGGGTGCGCACGCCTGCTATAGCTGTTTAAAGGGCCAACCTACAGCTACGACAATTTGCGCAGGAGAGCCGACCTGCCGCAGTAAAATGACGGCGTCTGGTTGGCTAATGGTTAAATACTTTATAGAGCGGGGGTCTGCAACCCATTGATCGCGATCTTGTCCCTTAATTGCTAACCCCAGAACCTGGAGAGCAGTGGCAGCATTTACTAGAACTGATCTGTATTTTCCTCCCACAGCAGCTGAAAGCTGGCTTCTCCTCCTCTCCCTACCGCCGGCATTCAGCTGCTGCAGGAGGGAAATACAGGGGATCAGTTCCTGTAAATGCCGCCCCTCCTGTCAAGGTTCCCCTTCCTTCTGCTGCCCTGTGTACTCCCCTGGTCCCCTCCCTCACGGAGCTTCCAACTTCCCTCCTCTCCTCTCCCACTGGCTGCTGCAGGGGATTGTTTCAGGTTGGAGAACGGGGGAAGAAGCCGGTAAATATAAAATTTACTGGCCCCTTCCTTTTCAGAAACAACACAGTGAGTGATCGGTACCTGTCATAGCCTGGGCACACCCTAATCAACCCATGTGCATTAGCATTATCCAGGGATGGCACCAGGTAAGTGGTTGAGGGTACAAGTAGCCATTGTAAATGCCCCCATTATATTAAAGGCTAGGTTCAACTTTAGGACCACATTACATCTGTATTTAGGGTGTAACGTAATATGCTCCCAATCAACTGTCTCCCACCATCAGATCCTCCTCCCTGTGACAGCAGGTGGTGTTCATGTGTGTTTGAGCTTTGGAGTGCACACCCTAATGCAATAGGTTGCGCACACCTATGGTACCTGTGTTCATTCATGACTGAAGCATAGTAGACTGTGAATGAACAGGGAGACTGTGCAGAGCTCTTCCTGTTCATTCATTCTGTGCAGCGGAGGCTGCAGAGATGGAGATGGAGGACACAGTGGAGAAAAGTGGAAAAAGTAGACTGCAGCTGCCTACAAGTGGCTCTGCTAACCTTCATGTCTCGTGGAAGCTAGTGGAGATCACTGTAGTTGCGTTGCCTACTACAATGAGTTCCAAGCTGAACCACTGTATCTATGTAAAAATATCCATACCTGGAATTCTGTTGCTCCACCAACACATAGCTGTACACGTGTAGGACGTGTAGCCCGGCACGCAACTTGGCCATGACACAACCCGTGTTTAAACGGAGTGTCCCTTTAAAGGGAACCTCACCCCTCTTCTTCCAAGTCATTACAAATTCATATATAATCTTGGAGAGGAGATGAGGGGGGTAATTAGTTTGTAAGTACTGATTCTTGGTCCCAGTACCACTTTGTGGTCTAAGTAGCTCAGAAGAGGAAGTGAGTGATGAGGAAGAGCTCAGAAGTGGCGGCTGTTTACCATCCAGAGATGGCGGAACGCTCAGCGCCTGGTGCCGCCAACTCTTATCTGATTTTTTGTAAACAGAATTATGCCATCTCCGTCTGACTTATTCCATCCACCCGATCCATTTCACAGCAGAGAACTCTGAAAATGTACCCCCCCCCCCCCCAACAAAAAAAAAAGATAAAGTTCTTCTCCTGGGGGAAGACATTGTATTACACACAGCTGATTTCCTGCCAAGTCCAGCCATTGATGCACATTACTTACTACCTCTGGGGAGCCTCTTTAAAGCAAAGATAGCTAGCAAAGAACAATGGGCTTCTATCTGTAGATGTGGTGTTTGGTGCTGATAGCAGGCTGGCTGTGATTGGGACTCCGTAAAGCTAATCTGGATTTTTCGCTCCTCGAAATTCCCACGTTCCCCGTCTGTTCTATGATAACATGTCACATCTGTACAAAACCTCCAGAAGCTTTGATGGCGCTCTGTTTGTTCTGGTCTCTGACCTCCGGGGCTCCAGCATCAACCGCATGTGTGACCCCTCATATAAACACAGTAATCCCAATTTCTCTTGTTGTTAGGATGAGATGGGGAGGGTGCGTGAAAAAAGAAAGCGAATGCCAAAGTGGCGACCATTTTCCCGAGAACATGGTACTTCATGGGAAGAGAATTCATAGAAACAAAGAAGAGTGATGGCACAAAAAGACCAAGTTGTCCATCAAGTCTGACACATTCTATTATTGGAGTATGGATTTGGGTTTGTCCTAAGTATGTTTATTATCACTTACTATTGACTGACTCCCTACCTCTGCTGATTAGTACTGGAGACCACGCTAGACTGGCTGGATCAGTTGATGGTCTTGTGTGGGCCAAGAGGAAAAAATCCCTTCCAGCTGGTCGTGCCCAACGTTGGATGGTGGTGGTGGACCCTCTTAGGGGCTTGGGCTGCTACCTTTCTGATACAGCCTTATGGTCATTTCACCGTGATTTGGGTAGGATAGAAGGACCATACATCAAAGTTGTAACTTTTTGGATACCGGGAGCTCCTTCTATCTGATATAAAGATCTATCTAAAGGAATCAGGACTTCCTTCCTCCTGCTGGTGATCCCCCTAGTGAAATAAAGATCTATATAGAGGAATCGGGACCTCCTTCCTCCTGCTGGTGATCCCCCTAGTGATATAAATGTAGCAATATGGACTACAATTGCAGTGAACAGCTATTCCCTGCTCTATCTCTATATCATATTATCCCTCTAGTGCCCAGTGTTACTAAATTGACATCATATTTTTGAGCCCAACCAAAGGGATTGTGGGCTTGGTAGTTCCACCAGATGGCTGTTTCCCTGCATGACTATGCACCCGGACTACATATCCCAGGGATCTTTGCTACCATCGGGGGGAGATTGCTAGGATGAGTTATAAAAGAAACCAGACACCTGCCCCACGTTCTCTTCTTCCTGGGCCTCGTGTGTGAAGGATCTCTCCGTGCAGGGAGAGTAAGGTTGCGGCCTACCACACGGTGTACAGCATTTCTACCCAACCGAGAAGGGGTCCAGCGCTGCCTGCTGTTCATCTGACATCTGACCAGCACCAACTCAACTATACAGCAACCCTTGCTTCGTGTTTCGCATTTGGGTGATCATCACAAGCGGGTCCGCAGCCAGGACGTCTCTCCGGGGGTCGCTATCTGGAAGGCGTTGAATCGGCCTGGTCGTTGGTGAGAGGGCAACTGCCCACCTTTGCAAGTCTTTCCTTGGTTGTTTTACTGTGACACTTCGTACAGACAGCTTTACCTTGGAAACACTTCACTGCACTTCTATTCGAACACAAGATATACTGCCTCTCTGTTACTTCACCTTATTGGATACAGTTAATGAGCTCCGACTTCCGGTGAAGACCATCAGATCTGCAACGGGTACATTCTGTCATTGCTGCTTAAAGGGCCCTCATACCATTCTTGTTTAGCTACATCTCTCATTAGGAGAAAACGTTGAGCAGGCCAGCCTGGGTTCCTCTCTCTGGAAGTATTGTCAGAATTGATACTTAACTTTTGCTTATCCTTTCAGGTTATGTCCATGTGGTACTCCATTGTATATATGTATATATAGTATTCTGTTTGCCAACTGTCTTAACTGGCATTTCTCGAGGAATCATTCTGGTGAGTTTGTGCTGTTATACAAAGCTCAGTGGAACCACTACCTCTTTTATACAACAGTATCTTATCTGAAGTGTTCCAGTAAACGTTAATAGAATATAAACGTATTGAGTGTTGTCTTATCACTTAAAGGTGCACAATGATGTCTGAACCCAGAGTGTCAGGTGGGTTGGAATGTTTACAGGGTCATGGCGATGCAGATGAGCAGATAAATCCAAGCAGTCCCCAAGGGGGCTGTGCTTCTTAAAGATCTATATAGAAGAATCAGGACCTCCTTCCTTCTGCTGGTGACCCCTCTAGTAATAACTAAAGATCTATATAGAGGAATCAGGACCTCCTTCCTCCTGCTGGTGATCCCTCTAGCAATATAAAGATCTATATGAAGGAATCAGGACCTCCTTCCTCCTGCCGGTGATCCCCCTAGTGATATAAAGATCTATATAGAGGAATTAGGACCTCCTTCCTCCTGCTGGTGATCCCTCTAGTGGTATAAAGACCTATATAGAGAAATCAGAACCTCCTTCCTCCTGCTGGTGATTTCTCTAGTGATATAAAGATCTATATTGGAGATCAGGACCTCCTTCCTCCTGCTGGTGACCCCTCTAGTGATAACTAAAGATATATATAGAGGAATCAGGACCTCCTTCCTCCTTCCGGTGATCCCTCTAGTAATATAAAGATCTCTATAGAGGAATCAGGACCTCCTTCCTCCTCCCGGTGATCCCTCTAGTGATAACTAAAGATATATATAGAGGAATCAGGACCTCCTTCCTCCTCCCGGTGATCCCTCTAGTGATATAAAGACCTCTATAGAGGAATCAGGACCTCCTTCCTCCTGCCGGTGATCTCTCTAGTGATAACTAAAGATATATATAGAGGAATCAGGACCTCCTTCCTCCTGCTGGTGATTTCTCTAGTGATATAAAGATCTATATAGGATATCAGGACCTCCTTCCTCCTGCTGGTGATCCCCCTAGTGATAACTAAAGACCTATATAGAGGAAATGGGACCTCCTTCCTCCTGCTGGTGATCCCTCTAGTGATATATAATGATCTATATAGAGAGATCAGGACCTCCTTCCTTCTGCTGGTGACCCCTCTAGTGACAATTAAAGATCTATGTAGGGAATCACGCCCCCCCCCCCAATCAACATGCAAATGACATTTTTACACATGACATACCTTATTTTAGACCCCCAAGTACTTCATCATTGGGTCTCTGTGCCTCTTTATGGAATGTAGGCAGTTTGTGGCTGGTGGGGGGGGGGGGGGGGGGCAGCAGGGTGCTGTACATAGCTTTCTGAAAACATAACACCACCCTGCCTCAGTACTCCTACAAGAGGTGGGCTGGTGCTTGGAAGTGGTTATGCAAATATCAAAATGCCGTGATGAGTGAATGTCAGTCTGGGGGAGTGGGCATCCCTAGGTAGGCTGTATGTGCATTCAGACCACTCTAATGCCCACATGTAATGCCCACATGTGACTCTGAGCCTTCATGATTGAAAGAACTGAAACCCAATGCTGGGAAGGAAAGGGCTAGATATAGCCATGCTTGGCATACAGTTACAACATGGTCCCATTGACATCCATGTGCAAGTTTGCGGTCGGCCTATCACACGCTAAAATCGCCGCACCAAGAAACAAAGATTCATGGCCACAGCAATGTGAACTCACCCTCTGGCTAGTCTGGAGGTGGATGGTAAAGGGGCAGAAGAAACAGATCAACCACTTGTTTTATGGACCACTTGCAGTATGAATTAAGCCTTAGCGATCAGATTCCTTTAAAAAAAAAAATAGGAATCATCGGTTAGCTCCAGGCCGCAGTCCGATCATTGCTCCCATTCCTAGAAATCACCCCCACAGTCCATAATTTGCGATAAAATACAATCTTTGGGTGAATTAACCCATTATTGATGCTCTGCCAGCAGCTGTTCAGCCAGGACGCTGACTGCTCTGTCTCATGGACAACCTCTAGACTTCTAGAGGGTGCACTTATCACCCTGTATAGATCACAGGCAGGGCCGTCTTTAATACAGGGCAAAAGGGGCAGCTGCCTCGGGCCCAGTCATTGCTGTGGGGCCCAAAGCAGCTGCCTCTTAAGCCTGCAAATAGTTGATAAGTGAATTCGGGAGGGCCCAAGGAAATGTTTGGCCAAGGTCCGATCAATATGAAAGACAGCCCTAATCACAGGAGGCTGCAGGTATGACAAATGATAATAAAAGGCTATAAATACAAGGGAGATCCCACTGAAAATACACCAGAGTTTCCCTTTATAACCTTATATAAAGAAGAACTCCGCTCTGATGGGATATCAGCAAATTGATCCGCAGACTGGGTCGTTAACGGTAATCCCCGGCATTCTCTCCACAGGCGGCTATGCATTTCGGGAACAGGGCCGGGCTGATGGTAAGAACCCAGTAAGTAGAAGTAAAAATGTCTTGGCGGGGCTCTTTAAGATTGGAGAAATCTGGAATTGGCGAACGGAGACGTGCGGAAAGATTTATTGCCTTCCATCGCAAATCTATTTTTCATATTTTAGAGGCGAGCTTTGTGCAGATCTCCCTTCCAAACACAACAGCTGCCGGGCGGCTCGGAGCGCAGGAAGACGGCGGGGCTGCCATATTTCACACTTAAGAATGCGCCGCTGATGGCGAAACATGTTATCCGCGATTACCCCCAAACAAAATATCTTTATAAGGTAACGGTGGAATCTGCAGGACGCAGGGAACGGTCCGGGGAAAGTATCGTGAACGCAGCGAGGGTAAGGCCGCTATATGGGACGCAGAAGGAGGTGCAAAAAAAAATTGCGCTTTCCTTGGTGCTACCAACAGAACTGTGTTATGCACGGTCGGAATTACAAATGTTCGATGGGAGCTTGTTGTCAGAAATTTCAAATGTGTGTAGGTTGCATCGGACATTTTCCATTGGAATTTCTGGATCTCAAATTTTCCGACAACAAAATCAGTTCTCGGAAATTCCGATCGTGTGTACACAATTCCGACGCACAAAGTTCCACGCATGCTCAGAATCAAGCAGAAGAGTCTCACTGGCTATTGAACTTCATTTTTCTCGGCTCGTCGTACGTCACCGCGTTCTTGACGTTCGGAATTTCCGACAACATTTGTGTGACCGTGTGTATGCAAGACAAGTTTGAGCCAACATTCATTGGGAAAAAAACCATGGATTTTGTTGTCGGAATGTGCGATCGTGTGTACGCGGCATAACAGTGCCTTGAAAAAGTATTCATACCCCTTGAAATTTTCCACATTTTGTTATGTTACAACCAAAAACGTAAATATATTTTATTGGGAATTTATGTGATGGACCAACAAAAAGTGGCACATAATTGTGAAGTGGAAGGAAAATGATAAATGGTTTTCAACATTTTAAAAAAATATGTGAAAAGTGTGGGGGGGACATTTGTATTCAGCCCCCTTTACTCTGATACCCCTAACTAAAATGTAGTGGAACCAATCGCCTAAAGAAGTCACCTAATTAGTAAATAGAGTCCACCTGTGTGTAATTTAATCTCAGTATAAATACAGCTGTTCTGTGAATCCCTCAGAAGGTTTGTTAGAGAACCTTAGTGAACAAACAGTATCATGAAGGCCAAGGAACACACCAGACAGGTCAGGGATAAAGTTATGGAGAAGTATAAAGCAGGGTTAGGTTATAAAAAAAAATCTCCCAAGCTTTGAACATCTCACGGAGCTCTATTCAATCCATCATCCGAATATGGAAAGAGTATGGCACAACTGCAAACCTACCAAGACATGGCCGTCCACCTAAACTGACCGGCCGGGCAAGGAGAGCATTTTTTTAGAGAAGCAGCCAAGAGGTCCATGGTAACTCTGGAGGAGCTGCAGAGATCCACAGCTCAGGTGGGAGAATCTGTCCACAGGACAACTATTAGTCGTGTTCTCCACAAATCTGACCTTTATGGAAGAGTGACAAGAAGAAAGTCATTGAGAAGCCATGTGGGGGACACAGCAAACATGTGGAAGAAGGTGCTCTGCTCAGATGAGACCAACATTGAACTTTTTGGCCTAAAAGCAAAACTCTATGTGTGGCGGAAAACTAACACTGCACATCACCCTGAACACACCATCCCCACCGTGAAACATGGTGGTGGCAGCATCATGTTGTGGAGATGCTTTTCTTTAGCAGGAACAGAGAAGCTGGTCAGAGTTGATGGGAAGATGAATGGAGCCAAATACAGGACAATCTTAGAAGAAAACCTGTTAAAGTCTGCAAAAGACTTGAGACTGGAGAGGAGGTTCACCTTCCAGCAGGACAACGACCCGAAACATACAGCCAGAGCTACAATGGAATGGTTTAAATCAAAGCATATTCATGTGTTAGAATGGCCCAGTCAAAGCCCAGACCTAAATCCAATTGAGAATCTGTGGCAACACTTGAAAATTGCTGTTCACAGCAGATTTTCCTCAAGAATTTGACGGTATTTTGCCCCATCCATTTTTCCTTCTATCCTGACAAGTGTTCCAGTCCCTGCTGCAGAGAAACACCCTCCATAACAAGATATAACCACCACTCATGCTTTACTGTAGGAATGGTGTTATTTGGATGGTGAACTGTATTGGATTTTTCGCCTAACATATCGTTTGGTGTTGAGGCCAAATAATTCAGTTTTAGTCTCATGTGACCAGAACACCCTTTTTCCATGTGGCTTCAGAATCTTTAAGGTGTGTTTAAGGTGGTCAGATGAGAATAAAACTGAATTATTTGGCCATCAAACGATATGTCTGGTGGAAATCCAATACAACTCATCATCCAAATAACACCCCACAGTAAAGCATGGAGGTGGTAAAATCCTGTTATGTGGGGGGAGGTGGTAATATCCCATTATGGAGGGTGTTTCTCTGCAGCAGGAACTGGAGCACTTGTCATAATAGAAGGAAAAATGGAAGGGGCAAAATACCATCAAATTCTTGAGGAAAATCTGCTGCCCTCTGCTGGCAGAAAGTTGTCAATAGGAAGAAGGTTTAAAGTGGAGTTCCACCCAAAAGTGGAACTTCCACTCATCGGATTCCCCCCCCCCCCTCCGGTGTCACAATTGGCATCATTCAGGGGGGAGGGGGGTGCAGATACCTGTATATTACAGGTATCTGTACCCACTTCCGGCGTAGATAGCTGCAGAATCTGCGGTTATTTACGCCACATCCTGTTCCCCCCCGCTGTCTGCTGGGAAACACAGGGGTCCCAGAGACAGCAGGGACCAGCCGTATTGCGCTGCGCGACTCGCGCATGCACAGTAGGGAACCGGGAAGTGAAGCCGCACGGCTTCACTTCCTGATTCCCTTCCCGAAAATGGAGGTGGCAGCACCCGAGGACCGAGAGACGGTTCGGCCTCGGGTGCCGACATTGCGGGCGCCCTGGACAGGTAAGTGTCCATGATTTAAAAGTCAGCAGCTGCAGTATTTGTAGCTGCTGACTTTTAAAAAAAAACATTTCGGTGGAGCTCCGCTTTAACTTCCAACATGACAGTGACCCAAAGCACACAGCAACAAGGAGCACACGGTGGTTAAAGTGGAGTTCCACCCACTTTTACAACTCTTCAGCATCCCTCACTAAACTGTGCACTGTAAACGAATTGGATATTTATTTTTTTTCTCAGCACCTACTGTATATCTGCTGTATTCATGTTTCACTTCCTCCTCCCTAGCCGTGGCCCATCGCATCATTTCCTGTTTGCAATGCCTTCTGGGAAGGGGCGGCAACTTCCTCTGACACTGCCGTTGCTATGGAAACCTGACCTGAAACCTATTACACTGCTTGTGCTGCACTGAGCATGTGCAAGATCTGCAAGGCTGAGATCCAGGAAGAAATACAGTCTGGCTTCAGATGCCCACACTTAAGATGGCCACGACCTGCTGTAAGTTTATAAAATAACAAACTACTGCTATAAACTAACAAAACAGACCTTAGTTTACAGACTAACTTTACTAGAATACATTAAGCTTGTGTATTATAGGGGTATTTTTATTTAAAAAGTATAATTTCGTCCGGAACACCACTTTAAGGAGAAAAAGGTGACTGTCTTTGCATGGCCCAGTCAGAGCCCAGACTTAAACCCCATTGAAAATCTGTGGAATGACTTGAAGACTGCAGTCCAGAAACTGTCACCATCAAATGTAACTGAACTTCAGCAGTTCTGCAAAGAAGAGCGGGCAAATATTGCAAAGTCTAGATGTGCAAAGTAAGGAGAGACAAATCCCAACAGACTAAAGGTTGAAATTAAAGCAAAAGGTGTTTCAACAAAATTCTGACTTAAGGGGATGATCCTTTTTCCAACTCAGTGATTGTTTTGTGATTTTTTTTTTTCTGACATGGTGTTAAATCTTGAACTTGGATGTTTCAAGTTGCACTAGTAAATACAGCTGGAAAAAAACAAAAACGGTGTCTGTCTTCATTTCAGGCTGCAAAGCAACAAAATGTTATTATTTTCAAGGGGGTTGATTAATTTTTTTACCGACTGAACACATCCACTCTATTCAAATCATTCCCCATTGGTTGCCCAATAAACCATTATATACATGGAGGAGAGGAATGAACTACATACAGATTCATCACAAGTCAGAGATAACCAAAAGGGGCCCATTGGGTTATTACTGAGTGCGGAAGCTGTTCACCATCTGCCGCCAACTTCGTCCCTCCGCCCCCCCCCCCCTGAAATTTGAGAACATATTTGGCCATACACTCTGCAATCTGATTATAGAACCTCCGTACAATTTCCTTTGTGAAGCTGGACATACAGCAGTAGACTTTAGTTTAAATGTTCGTACGGGAATTCAGAAAAATCATTTGCTGGAGTATTCGATAAGACCGTTATGGACTCAACAAATTTAATATTAAGTTTGATTGCCCTGCCAATGTTTGGAATTCGATGTCTGATTTCAGGACGCACAGGTGTATTGCAATACATACATTTATTCCACAAAAGAATAAACAGTTTGCATTTCATTTGTTCAAGAAAATGTTTCCATCCTTCTTTGGTTTTCCTCATCAATACCGTTGAAAATGATTGTCACTTTAAGCTCATTAAGTATTGGGGCGTATTCACATGGGCAGCTAGAGGGGCGGTAAAAATCGGCAGTGTGGATGGCTTTACTACTCGACTTTCAGAATTGCCAGATTTAGCATTGTTATTGGAAAACCTGCCAACCCTTTGTGATTTTCCACAATATTACCCAGCTCCGCGGGGGCGGGGCTTACTCAGCCAAGACAGCTACAGAACTTGTATGAGCTGTAGCAGGTGCTAAACCCACCAATCTCTACGTCCCATCTATGGCCAGATGCTGTGCCAGGTGAGACCACCCAATCAGGCCTCAGTCTGCTGGACTGATAACAGTGAGAGATGAATTCTGATTGGCAGATGTCGGTTGTAGCTCTTAGCACTTTGCTTCACATTCAGCACAAACCCGCACAGGGCCCTCACCTACCAACAAGAACAAACTCGCCTGTATGTATGAAAAACCTCCATATGGAGGAATTCAGACAGTCATTTTTCATTTTACAAAAACAAATCACTTTCCTCTTACTGCTGGACTGCACCAGGAGCACCAATGTGATTTTATATATATAACATGAAAATAAAAATACTGCTGTGAAAGGCTCATATAACTTTCTGTGCATTAAAATAATTCAGATAAATTTAAAATATTATTAAAATAATACTAGACTGAATTCATCAAATTAGCAACATAATCAATATAAAATAAAGAACAATAATACTTTATAGACTGTGCATCTATTAACTCTGTATTCCTAAAATATTGGATAGATAGATAGATAGATAGATAGATAGATAGATAGATAGATAGATAGATAGATAGATAGATAGATAGATAATGGAGAGAAATAATATTAATAATAAATGATAATATTATTAATAATTAATAATAATATTAATTAATTAGTAATAATGATAGATAGATAATGGAGACAGGGAGAGAAATAGAAATGATAATAATAATATTAATAAAAATGTTAATAATATTATTAATAATTTGATAGATAATAAGATAGATAGATAGATAGATAGATAATAAGATAGATAGATAGATAGATAGATAGATAGATAGATAGATAGATAGATAGATAGATAGATAGATAGATAGATAATAAGATAGATAGATAGATAGATAGATAGATAGATAGATAGATAGATAGATAGATAGATAGATAGATAGATAGATAGATAGATAGATAGATAGATAGATAGATAGATAGATAGATAGATAGATAGATAGATAGATAGAGGAGAGGGAGAGAAATAGAAAAAATAATAATGATAATAAATCATAATAATATTATTAATCAGTAGATAGATAGATAGATAGATAGATAGATAGATAGATAGATAGATAGATAGATAGATATGATGGAGAGAAATAACAATAATAAATGATAATATTATTAATAATTAATAATAATAATAATTTGTTAATTAGTAATAATGATAGATAGATAATGGAGAGAGTGAGAGGGAGAGAAATAGAAATAATAATAATATTATTAATAATTAGATAGATAGATAGATAGATAGATAGATAGATAGATAGATAGATAGATAGATAGATAGATAGATAGATAGATAGATAGATAGATAGATGATAGAGAGAAATAACAATAATAATAATAATAATAATAATAATAATAATAATAATAATAATAATAATAATAATAGATATTATTATTATTATTATTAATAATAATAATAGATATCATCTTTATTATTATTAGTTATAAAGTAATAATAACAAATAGATAGATAGATAGATAGATAGATAGATAGATAGATAGATAGATAGATAGATAGATAGATAGATAGATAGATAGATTATAGTGAGAGAAATAGAAATAATAATAATAAGAAGAAGAAGAATTATTTATAATAATAACAATAATAATAAATAGATAGATAGATTATAGGATAAAAATCAACTCCCAGGATAAGAGATGTCCAGCCAATAATGGCATTGTATGTAATGTCTAGTAATGATGCAGTATTTGGTTTCAATAATTTTTTCGATCAATATTGCTAATCTATAACAATCACACAAACACACAAATATGAACCCCTACATTTTTTGTTAAAGTTGCATTTTTAAAAAATTAGTTTACTTTACGGCACCGTTTCATATCCGCAATGCACCAAAAATTGGCGCTGTGGAATGGCGGGAATATTAGTGATGCGTATTAATGGTTCTGGTCTCCCGGCAGGTCCCAGCCAGCACTGCTTTATGTCAGAACTCATGTTCAGCAACGTAAATCTTGCAGAATTTGCGTCCATTTTCGGCGTGCAATAAAAAGCGGCGATGAGGAAGGTGCAACAGGGACATCAAAAATAACATTTTTTTCTTACCTGTTTCGTGGGCAGCAACATGACCAGGAGAAGGGTCGCCCAGGAGCACCAGCTCTTCCCCGTCGCTGGTCCAGAGCGTTTCTCTGCTTTGAGAATATCCCCCATCGCCGCTCATCAATAATCGTCATACACTCCGGCTGACGCAACTCCGTGGGACGACTCGGCAAACTCTGACCGACAACGCATGCACCGGTGACACTTTTACAAGCATTAGGAGCGTTGTGTTGGCACAGGCGGCGTACAATAACAGAGGGAGCGCGTCTGCATTCCTGGACCGCCACGCGCTGGACACAAAACTTTGTTCTTTAGAACATCTGTCGGTGGGATTGCTGGAGGGTGACGCACGGCCACAGCTCCTCTCACTGTCTGTACAGTCAGTGAAACTTTTCAGCAGACATCAGAGATCAGGAGAGGCACTGACTTCTTTTTTTTTTTTTGGCCCCTCCAATGGGAGCGAACATTTGGATTTCCAGCTCTTGGAATTACGCATCTGGAAGGCCATGCAGACTCT